>NC_072456.1:11171938-11294438 GCF_027596085.1 Anoplopoma fimbria
CTTTTAGCATCAATCAATTAAAGTGCTGGCAGCAGCATGGAAAAATGTTTAATTCCTTGTTAAGCGGCAGCAGCCTCAGATTGCACCTGGCTGATAAGGGAGCTTGTGTGAGTCTATTAGATCCTGATACTCTTGCCTGATTACTCGGAGAGAGTGCAAGCTTTATTTAGGCGGAAAATGATCAAGAAAGATAGTCAGGGGGGAGAGGAGAGGGGATACAGAGAGTTAGAGAGGGGCAAAGCTGAAGAAAAAGGGTTAAGACTCAATAGCACATCATCTTGAAGCAGTTTTTTATCAGTCGTGATCATCTTCTATTGTGCATTATGGCATTCAGAGAGAGCAGCTCTCACTCTGATCCACATTTAATCTGCAAGCAGAGTTGATAAAAAGCTTGTGCTCTGGCATAAATCTTCTTTGTAAAAAAATAGGCTAAGTTATTTAAATTCCCATAAGGAATAGCTTTTCATACATTTAACCTTGTTCTCTGAAGCCTACCTTTGACAAAGTCATCCAGGGCTATTCTACTATATCCACCTGATGCAATAAAATAACCTAATATGTTGCGAAAACTTGAGATGAAGCCTGATGTTGTAGCAGTTCCTCTGTGTGAAGGGAGAGCATGCAGAGCACGTACGAAAGAAGGCAATTTCTTTCAGTGCTTTTATGAATTTATAGAAAATGCAGAAAATAGAACGTGTACTATTGTACAGACTGGTCAGTGCTAAAGGGAGAAAAATCACCAGACAAACTGTAACCATTTCTCTTCTTCCCCCCTTTGTTCCAAGCCTCACAATTTGGCTTTCAAATTGGACTTAGCGCTTCAGTGAGTCAAGTCATATACTCCCAGCCCGGGTGGTCGTCTCCATTTCTTGGGCGCGGAAATTCTGTCGGCCCTCCTGTGTTGAGTGGAGTGATAATGTTCTCTGTAAAACACAATCAGTCACCTTCCTCCTTGCCTTTGTATAAGCCTCGAGGACCCCCAATCAATACTGGCTGGCTGGGTGACTTATCATTGCTGGGCTGGCCGCAGAGCTCAACTGAGCTGAGCCGAGCGGGGCAGCAGACAGTGGGCTGCATCCTGATGCAGACGTGAGATGAGGGCTGTTGGTGACCTGCCCGCAAGGCAGTGACCAATTTGTTATGAGGCAACATTTGGAAAGATGGGGAGAAAAATCTCTTGGAGAGGGCATACAAACTGGGTATTATACCATTTTAGCCCGGAATCAAGGAGAATGTATAAAAATAGTTAAAGTAATGCCATTTATGACGAAAAGTGATTTTTCTGTGTGTGTGCCAAGACGTTTCCAGAAGGTTTTTCCAGAAGACTGTTCATACGAGCAAGTTTAAAGCAAAGAACTGAAACATATACAAATGAGATTGAACTGGTTTCATAGGACTTTTTATCCTATTTCAAAGCAGACTGCAAAATATGGTATATTTTTGGCATTATAAAAAAACTGTGTAATTATGTGATAATTCTAGGGGACTTAAAAAATAATTCTGGGTTCATAATATAGATATTTATGGAGAAATTGTAAATCAATTGAGCTTACTTTTTAAATTTTTGAATAATAAGGCAGTAACATAAAGTAGTCAGTTAGTTTAAGATTAGAGCACACAATGGCAACACCATAACAAAGCAGATTGTTCAGCATCTTCAGCAAATACTATAGAAGACAGGCTGATCAGAGATAAGAGATCAATGGGCTGGATATGGAAATATCAACGCAATTTCTTTTTCATGTTTGAAAAGCCTAAAAAACTTACTTATGTATGGTAGTGAGTTTAGTAATCAAAAACTCAACATACTGCATATTATAAAACATTGCATCTTTACAGGACTCCTAGAACTCCACAAAGTACTGTAACATGCCAGAAATAAACTTTATGACACGTATTCTTACAGTTTTTATATCATCCTAAATTATTTAAACAAACACTGGGATGCATCTCAATGCTTTGATGTTATCCATAACAAAAAAATGTATATCCAGGGTATACTGCCAGTTTATTAACACTCTGAAATGTAGCACTATGAGATACACAGCTTGAGACAAAGGAGACAACCAACTTGCACCTGCAGTATGACTCATATCACAATTTAAGTGCATGAACAGCCCTTTGTATAAAGTTGATAAACTCACGCATTCTGTTGACATCTTGAGAGTTTTTCATGAGAACTTTAATCTGGCCAGTACACGGCTAACTGTTCCTGAAGGCCGTAAAGGATGATGTGTGTTCACGAAAACTCGACTCTTGGCCTTGCTTGCCTCTGCAGTTTTGTGACAATACTTTCAAGGCCTTTCCTTAACTCTAGCACTGTTGTCTTTCAATTTTTTTTATATATATAAGGGCTATATGTTGAAGATACAGTGAAAATATAAGCACACTGCTCAAACGTATGTGTAAATGGTAAACCTTTTGTATTGTGTGGTTAATGCACCACTCAAAATCTTTAGAAGTAATTGTCAAGTTACTGCATTTGGATGCATTTTTGTAACATAATATGATTATTATATGGTGTTAGTCTTAAAACTGTGATCATTATCGCACTAATTTGCTAGCATATGCAAGACTACCATCTGTCTAAAGACAATTGAGTAAATCGTTTGAAGCAGTTAATTGAAAAAAAAAGTTAATTGGCCAAATCTAAATATGCATTTGAATTCATTAAAATGTTGCCAAGCATGTTAAGTGCATGTTGGAATCAATGATCTTTAAATGCCTGCTTCCTTTTTGCCTACCTTTTTGTCTTTAAAAATGAAAAACATAATTTTATGTATGATCCCTGAAATAATGTGTTGCATTCATACAATTAAATATAATTAATTTAGCTTCTTTCAAAAACAATGCGAAAACTTTAAATCAAAATCCTCATACGGGTAACTCATCACAAGCGGATATAAGCCAGATGTTGACAGCCACCATGACAAGACTACCAGGTAGTCTCAGGTAGATGGAGTTAATACAGCCACACTGGCGCACTGAACATGAACCAGCAGAAGTCTAATCTGACCGACTGTTTACTAACATTTCAGTTTCTATGGCCCGTCTATTACATCAGTGAAAAAAGGGGGTCGGAGAGATGCTGTCTGGAATTGTCTTTAACTCTGATGATGTTTGCAGCCAAGCAGACCTGTTAATGGCCTCTAATTGGCTTAGTGAAGAGAACATGTTGACATTTGGTGTGTGTTCACAGTCCAGGGCCTTGCTTTAGCCATTATGCTAATTCAACCATTATATATCTGGGGGTATTAATGGGACTGACACAAGTGATGTTACAGGTAAAGGGCTGTGAAATGGTCTGTAAACAGATGGAATTGATTCCAAGGCTGAAGCGATTGTCACCAGCCGGCGTTGAGCTGAACAGCTACTTTCCTCCTCCTCCTCCTCCTCCTCCTCCTTTTGTCTTCCTCCATTCCTCCTCCTCCTTCCTGTCTACCCCCCCTCCTCCCACCCTTGTCCAGCCTGTCAAATAGTCTCCGACAGCGTTCAGCAGAGGCTGTCAGGGGCCATCAAAAAGGTACCCAAACACAGCGTGAAATGCCGTCTGCTTACAAAAATGAGACTAGATCAGGATCAATACAGTTTACCCCTCTTGCCCAACGCCACGGCACATCTATCCACCAACACCATCACCGACAAGCACTGCAAGTCTGACTCTCTGGCTAGCCAGCTCCCTATCATGCAGAGGGTTACTTTTGAAAGAGCATTTCAAAAGCATTACTTTTGAAAGACTTGGATGGGACACGAGGATGATCCACAGATTTATTTATGTAACTGCAGACAGCGCCACCTTCTGTGGATGGACATCTTTGCCTGGGAAATTCTTATTATGTTTGAAGTGACCAGACAGCCCTCAGCCATAGAAAGGCCCAATCAGTTATGACACTACTCTTCCTGGGTGGATTCATAATATTGAATTTTGGTATTGTAGAAGTGACTGGTTTCATTATAGAAAACAATCAGGCAGAGTATATTATGTTTTAAGGCATTTTCTAAAAAAATAATTATTCAATAATATGAACCAGTAAAGGACAATCATAAACAAGAACACACAATTTGACAATTACTACCACCACATAAACAGCAGTATTTAGAGCTGTGTACACAGGCTGTTCATTATGATTTTAAAGCCTTTAAGGTTTTACAATCACTAATCGATGTAATCAAACCATATACAGTAAACAGTACTTTAATAACAGTTTTTGAATCCTCATTATACAATGACAGATAGATAGAAAGAACAAATCTTTTCACAGTTTTAATAGAAACAAAAATATGTTCTGATACATTATGTGTTGTAACTAGGGCTGAAACTAAATCATTTAAAAAAAATTCTTTTATTATTCAGCTGGTTATTTTCTCGATTAATAAATAATTATTGTATTAAAAGTAAAAAAAACAAATAGTGAAAAATTCCCAACCCAGTTTCTAAAAGCGAAAGGTAAGGTATTCACCATGGTTGTTCTGTCCAACTGACAAAAAATAACAAAAGATTTTCAATTTACAGTCGCATAAGAAAAAGAAAGCAGCAGTTTGGCATTTTATCTTGAAATATTACTGAAATAATAAATCCATTATCAAAATACTTGCTGACTGAATTTCTTTCGATCGACTAATCAATTTATCAACAAATTGTTGCCGCTCTACTTTACTTGATGCCAAATTATATGTAGGGATGGAGTAGACTTGTAGCGGTTGCTTGGACATTTAAGTTTCTATACATTGCTGAGACCATTTATTGAATCCCTGACCTGCTCATGTGACCATGAATAAATCAATAAATACATCTGGACTAGTTCCAAATTTTAAGAGAAAGTATAATGACAGGTGTAATGAGAAGTTTTCATGAGCTGATATGTGCTCATACATCATAAAAAAAAATGAAATCCTTTGACCAAATTAAAATATTGTTTTATGCTTCATAAAAACTGAGAACTCACGCCCCGGTTCATATTTCTGAGGCAGCCTAACAGCTATCTTGTAACAACAGGAGGAGATGACCATTGCCTATCATGTTCATTTAGCTGTGGATGTGCTCACAGAGCTGAAGGCAGACTATAAAACTGGGCCTGCACTGCCACACAGTAATTGAATCACTCTACTGTCCAGCCTTGAATTCATTTATTGTTCTGAAATCTGTGCACAATAGCAAAAACTTGGACGTTTTTTTATCCCATCCTTTCGGACGGTACACTAAAAAACTCTCCTACGGAGTACATCTCTTTTAAAAAGTATAATTAGTCTGGTTATAACTGTCAATCTGGGAGCCTCAGTTAACATGGATATCAAATAACAGCCTGCTAACCAGAACTGTCAAAAACATGAGGCTAATAATTACATGCCTCTATATGGGGGGTCGGGGAGGAGGTGCTGCATAATAAATCTGCTGTATTCATCTAGAGAAAATTCAGCTTCTTCACTTTTTTTTTTTGATAGGGTTTGAATACGAAGCCCAGGCTAATAAAAGATTGGCCTGTCATAATGAATCAAGAGGGCCAGTGTCAGGTAGGTAGTGTGAGTCTATCCTCTCACATATCCATCTCTGAAACAAGCCCCGGTGTGTCTACATGGCTGGAGAAAAAGAGACCAGTCGACACCCTATTTGGCTCTCTCCACTGAAATTAACTTGAGACCCAGGAGAGAGAGAGAGAGAGAGAGAGAGACAGTGTTTGGAGCAGCACGGCTTCATTTTCTCCCGCAGTGAGCACCAGGGCCCCAGAGGGACACCAAGACAGATTTGCATGCCACTCGCTATTCTCTGCTACCTGCCGCAAATTTATTATTGTGGCAAGTCTGCTTCCCCAACAGCAACTTGGAGGACTTTTCAAACCTAAATGGTATCTGCGGGCGGTCAGGACACCCATAGAAATCACACACACGCAGTCGCTGCTTCTCTCTCTCTCACTCTCCCTCACACACACACCCACACACACACACACAAGTGTGAAGTGTGGGGGGGGGGGGGGGGGGGACGCTGCATCAAAAAGTAATCATGGAGATCAGAATACAGCTGTCAACAGTGCCAAACAAAAAAGTGATGCCTCTGATGAAGTGTTAGGCTGTTTCAGAAACAAAGATACAGCTATCAACTTTTCAGCCAAAGTTTGTTGGCTCTGATGGAGCTACACGGTGGGGTCATCATCGTGGCTCAGCAGGCTAAGACATGTTATATACAGTATGTAAGATTATGTTTCTACTCAACCTGTGTAATAGCTTATCCTCCTCTTTATACCAGTCTTTCCTGTCAAGTCAGCCAGTCGAATTGATAAAAATGTAGAATTTCTACCAAAGTAAGCTGCCGTAAGGTCAGTATTGCAAAACACAATTAGAACTGATAAACCAATTTAGGGTTATTATTATTAGTTTCATTATAGATTAATCTGCTGATTTTTGGAGGGGTTCATTTGTGAATTATTTGGTGTATAAAAAGACTCATTACAGATTTCTAAAGCCAAATGTGACATAACTAGTTTTATTGACAAACAGTCCAAACACCAAATTATTCAGATTACTATCATAAAAAAACAGAGAACAGCAGAAAGTGTTCAAAAATAAAAAAGATGCAACTTGAGAATGTTTGGCATCCTTGCTTGTAAAATTATTTAAACAGTTATCTAAAATGTTGCTCACTAATTCTCTGTTGATTGACCAATCGATTCGTTGGCTAATCTTGTCAGCAATGAAATAATTGCTTTAAAAATAGCCTGTCTAAGTTTTTTAGATTCCCGCACAATGGTAAAATATGTATTACAAACCCTGGATGATGCACGAGTTATGACCCAAAACAAGATTCCCTGGCTGGACATAATGTCTGACATGTCACTGTCATTCACCGTAGAGCCGTTGACCTTGAGAACTGAGATGTGCTCAAGGTCAAATACCTGTTAGAAGGTCATGAAAGAGTGGGATCAGGAGACATGGTGAAATCAGGGTCAGTGATGCCCATTACCTTTCCTTTGTCCCCTACGAATGGGTATCATTCACCTGATTATCTATTATCATGTTATTGGACGTAAATTTAACAAGCTGTTGAGAGCGCTGGAAAATCAATACCTTTTAAATGCTGTTTATGTGTGATTAACGGTTAATATCCTCACAAATTATTTAATATAATAAGGTAATTTGTCTTTCACATGAGCCTGGTACCCTGCAAAGAATAATAGAATAATAAATGAGGACACTAGTGAAGAGGAGATTTCTGATGCTTTCCCCGGCTCCGTTTTATTACCCATATCCTCTTTACAGCTACAAAGCTGCACTATGGTTATTTTATGCAAGTCATAAAATTAGGCTGAGATGGAATTAGCAGACTCGGGGCTCTTTATAGGTCAAGCCGGTAGTTTATGAGCCCACGACTCCCTGGCACTATTGTCAGGAGGCTAGTTAGAGGGGTCTTTAAGCATGATTTAATATGTCCATGCCTTGGAAAATAGTTAAATAGCTAATTAAATGGAGGAGTTAATTTACATATTAATTGACCTTCCAGTAATATTTATATTGATACCTACATGAGGAGCCCTTGTCTTCATTGCCTTTCATCATAGTTAGTCTGAGCAAATATGGTATAACTTTTTTTGTTTAAACTCAAGTTTCTTTTTATTGTCGCTGGAGAGAGGCTGTGTATTCCCCACCATGTCAGGCACACAGCTGGCCGGGGTTTTGTGTGCAGAGGACTCCTTTTGTTGTCGGATAATGGAGGAAGCACCATAAACAGCGATGGGAAGTGGCCTGGGGGGCTTTGCGGGATGGGTGGCTGGGGCAGTTGGAGTGTGTAGCTGTGTGTCTGTGTGTGTGTAGAAAAAGGGGGGGTTGACATAGAGCTTGAGGAGGTGGAGGACAGCGCCTGTGTCAAAGCTGCTCTTAATTATATCTCTAATCACCAATCAGCTTGCCAACAGAACAGGACCCGGGGGCTCGACATTAGCCCAACCTGTGCAGAATTAGCACAACATTTCACCTGCAAAGCTTTCCAACACGCACACGCATACAAATACACACACACATATGCATGCACACACAGAAACATACACACACACTTTTGCTCAGCCAGGTTGCCTCCTCAGAGAGTGCACGACATAAATCTGTTTGTTTGTTACTATCCACACCGGCTATAATGCTCCATAAGAGATTTGTGCCACATTCTCTATGATAATAATCTATCGCACTAAATGCGCCTCCTGCATGTTGCATTGTCATGTTGATGTCCGCTTGGCCATCGAGGGGCAATGATGACACGGATCAACGATGATAGATTGGAAGCACATTGTTTGTTTTCAACGGGGGGCGCGTACGTTCTGCGCGGCGTGTTGTTAGCATGGTAAGTGTGTCTTACAGCCTATTATCAGGTTGATCATTTGTCACTAGCCTGTCTTCACTTTGTCTCCCACATTCTTTTTGGATAATGGCCCTTCAAACGGATCTGCATATGAGGCCTGCATTCAACAATAGCCGTCCTGAATGGATCTTTTCAGGCCGTGTAAACTATAAAATGTGGCGACAAATAACCAACAGGGTTTCTGGGATGAGTGAGTTCAGACACAGAGACTCAGCATTAAGACGAGTTCAAGCAATGGTGTTCTGAAAGACGTTTCAGTAACTGAAAGCTGCTTTTTTCTCTTCAAATCTTTCCATCCTAATATTGATCCTATTTCTTTAAAACCAAAGCATTTAAACACGACATCTGAGCCCATCATTTCAGGTGTGAGAAGTGATTCTCTGCACTGTATCTTTATTCCATCATCCGTCTCCAAATGGCCTCCTCTCCTGCTGGTTTTTACAATATGGCTGCTGGCCTGGACCCCCTGATACAGCCACAGACCAGCAGCTGCCCAGGAGCCCCATGCAGCCATCAGCGACACCTCAGGGCCATCGTCTCTCATCGCTCACACGAGCTAAGTAGCCTGTCAGAGGGTGCTGTGGCTGCAAATTGAATATTGTTATGATCCATAGATTTTTCTCATCAATGCACCGTGCATCATGTGTTGTTCACATGTTGCTGCAACAAAAGTACGGCTTGAGAGAAAGAAACTTCATCAGGAATTACTAGTAGAGTTTTTTGTCTTAATCTCTTGAAATGTCTTATAATTGACGCCAGAAATTGAATCTGCAAATATCTTGATAATCAGTTGATGATTCAGTCATTTTGAAGGCAAACACATTTCTGTAAATGTGAAGATGTCTTATGTGAACGTACATTGATTATTCTGAGACAAGGTAGGACATTTGAATATGTCACCTTAGATTTAAAAAAATGTAAATTGCCATTCTTCACTTTTTTACAATTGTATCCCAAACAATGAATCATCGAGAAAAGAATGTGTAGATTAATAAATATTAGTTTTAGGCCTATTTAAAATGAAAAATCGCATGCCTTCTAATGCCATGGCTGTCGGTACCAAAAGAGTAAACTGACCAACAGCTGGTCACTGATCATTTCTCTACTGCTCTGTGTCGTTTGTGTGGTGATTAGAGTCTAAGTGGCCCCGTCCTCAGGACTCTGTCCAAGCTTTGCAGCAGCAGCCTTCATATCACCTCAGACGCTGGCCGTTAGCTATTCAGCAGCTATCCGTTAGGTAGAGTCCCAGGGCTAGATAGCACTACAGAAAGAGGCCGGAAACATCTCAACTGTGCAGTAACAATAACCTAACCAGGCCTCTCTGCTCAAACCGCATCCAGTGTCCAACATTTGGAACTGAATAAGTCTATAAAATGGACACCTGCCACGGGACCCAGCATGCTTTAACGGGTGCCAGAGAGGCGAGCACAATCGCCCGGCAGTCACGGGCAGTTGCCCGCTGATATATCAGATGCGATCCCGGGGAAGGGGTTCAGCGCCCCAGCCAAATGTTAAAGTTATTTGTTCTTGTCATTAAACTAAACTTTATTGTGACCCTCTCTCGCTGTTATTGCACTAGTAGCGATTCTCCCGGATTGGACTGTATCATTGAGACTGTCTATGAATCTCTGGGGCTTTGCACTGCACTTCACTGAGCTATAATTCCTTCTTGCCCTTACAGTCTAGAGGGCCAGGGGAGAGAGGGGAGGACAAAGAGAAAAGGGGGAGGGAGCAGCAAATAACGGATGTAACAAGAGCGAGCATTTTTCACTATGCCATCCTGATTTGCAATTTAAAGGAGCTATATTAACACTTAGAGAATTAATATAGTAGCAAACAACTATTTGCTATGTTGAGTAAGTAATGTCTACCTGAGCAGAGAATGAAGTCGCTCTCCCTCTGTGGGTGTTGTTTTAAGAGCTTACTTTGTTGACATAGCCGGTCCGGCCGCACATGCTTTGAGTTCCTGTTAGTGTTAGTGAGCGAGCCCCACTGGCTAGCTCACGGTCACTGCTCTGCATTGTGTTTATATACAGTTACTGCCAATAACGCCGTCCCGACAGACATCATCGTTGTGGAAGCGTAGCACCCACCCTCCTGGTTCCTCTCAGGTAAACACTGTTAGCTCCGACAGCACTTTCAAGTTCAGGGTGCATGTACCGTATTGTTTAATTCAATTATAAGACATGCCTATTTTTCAGTTTAATTCTAGCTAGAGAAGAATATATTCAGTTCTCTGTCTACACACAGCTAGGATACAACCCATTAATCGGTAAGCACACAGAGAGCCATTATTATTCTTTTTATTATGGAACTTTACATCAAAGTTTTGGTTCTACCCTTTAAAGCTGATAGTAAGAAATGGAAAGTATGGATCCTCTTACTGTTGTAATGAAAAGGGTTGTGATCCATGGGTGTTTGCTTTGCCTCAGTGTGCTTTATCGTCGACGATGAGGGCATCCCTCACTAGCTTTACACCATTTTCAGAATGTTTCATTACCCTCCGATTTTTTCCTAAGGTTTCCACCTCCGCTGACCCCGTATCTGCTGCTTAGGAAAGACATTTAAACCGATATTAGAAAGAAATATCTTTCAAAAAGTGTTTGTGGATCATTAAGAGGCTGCAACTGTTACAAAAACATTAGCATTTGCAAGGTACGCCGCAGACAAAAGGTGGCTGTTTTTACAGCCTGTGTATTTTCCAAAGGTTCTTGAAAAAGACAATGCGGTCATAGAAAATATAAACTGCAGATAAACGACGTGACATAAAACTGCAGCCCATGTCCTGTCAAGCTCGGGTGGCTTCCGAGCTCAAACTGCCTTAATTTTCACCTCTTGTGAATTGCGCTAACATCCTCTTTCTCCTCTGGCATGAAAAAAGGGATATTTTGCTGTGCTTTAATGAGATGGTGTTATGCCTGGATTATGCCATTTTATGACACTATCCATGCCGGCACAATGGGTCTCTATACAGGTCCTATGTTGTCTTTCATCTTAATTTGTTATAAAATCATCTGACATAGCTTGATGGCACACAACATACACTTTAAGAGACATTTTAGTCAGCTGCAGTTCAGGGTATTTCTGGCCTGGTAACCTTGAAACCTACCAACTCGTCTCCAAAATTCATTTTTTCCCGATGAGGTAAAAAGGGCAAGTTTTCGCTTTTTAAGATGGCGGTACATAACCCGTCCATGGAACATAAACGTGTCTGCCAGTAAGGTAAGATGGATGGAGGCCCACATGCCTGCCTTAATAAAAAGGTCTTTAAACCCTCGTCCAGATCTTCTTCCCAAGGAAGCATGATATTAAAGACAGGCAGGGAACTGGGCTTGGTAAACGTAATGGATCGGCAGGAAAGTTTAAAAGCACCAAGGGGGTAGGCCATTATGCAAAACAGGACTCGCACAAGTAATCTGCGCCCTGTCTCTCAGCTGCCAAAGACAAAGAACACATGCAGAGGTCCTGATTGCTTCTTAAGAAGCTCCCCGCACCGCCATGATGGATTCTGGTATTTTGACTGTTAATATGTTTGAATGAAAATTATTTATACATTTCTGTGAGGTTGAGCGCCTCTCCCTGTGATTACTGCCTCTGAAAATGAGAGCGGAGGAGCAGGAAATTTCCATGTCACAGAGGCCTGATGTATACTCAGATTATGGGCTGATTGCAGCTCAGATGAGCACCGCGTAGAATCGTTTGCCCGTGCCTGTGACAACTCCCCGTCCCTGACAAGGCCTCTTAGTTTTTCCGGTTATTGATGCATTCTGCATAAATGCAATCCATTGATGGTGTCTGCCGCCGGAATATAGGTATGGAGGGAAGGCGGCTGGTTGTGTGTGTGTGTATGTGTGTGTGTGGAAACGATGTATTTAATACACTCAGAGGCAGGGAGGCGAGTGGCAAGGAGAGCATCCTAAATGTTTTTTATCCACCGCTGTACAGAGGAGCTGATCAAAAGTGAATCGTGTTCAAGGGGAAATCTGCATATGTGATGATGATACCTGGGTAGACATTTATCAGACCCCTCTGTGCTAGTTTAATGGGGACAAGAAGGATAGCAGGATGTGGAGGAGAGGAGCCAAGACGACAAGAGAGATTGGTGATGCGAGGACAGGAAGGAGGTCGTTGAAGGTGGGAGGCAGAGGAAAGGGAGCAACAAGGATTTTACCAACACATTCTCATTCTCAACTCATCATTAGATCAGGACCCCTTGGCGTCACTTTTTAATGCCTTAACATCACTTAGGTTAAGGCAAAAAAAACTACTTGATTAGGTTTATACTCTGTCAGAGCAACTGAACTGAGCGTGTAATAATGCGGCAGATGGGTTTATATTCAACTTACTTGAAAGCGAGACAGGAAGGGCCGTGACAAAACGTCAGTATTTCAAGACCGGGGAATCCAGGTTGGTTTTACACACATACATAGATGCAAAGTTGTACTATTGTACAACTGAATTACAAACATAAAGACTTAATGTCAGAACTGTAATGTCACAAAGTACAATAACTTAGGTGCAGTGCTTCAGTACAAATTTGAAGTTTGAGATAAAATTTAAATTTTATGGTTCGTCATACTCCACGATGAATCACAAAGTGTTCAACATTTTACTCAACTTTATCTTATTTATCTGTTAATGTCACAACTTTAATATACAAAACATATGACGAGCTAATCATTCTCCACCTGGACCAACTACGCAGTTAAATGGCACGTCCACATGAATAATCAGAATACTATTTTCTGCATTGAGTACTTTTAATTTTGATACTTTCAGTACATTTTGTTAATTACTCCTGCATGCTTAAGTGATTCATGCAATATAGGACATTAACTTGCAATAGAGTGTTATTAAATTGTGTTATTGTTAGTTAACAATAACATAATATATTTAATATATTTACATCTTGTGTAAAGGATCTAAATAGTTCCTCAAATACTGTTTCATGTACACTCAATCCAGTCATAATTCTAACCTAAAACAAAACCTTCAATTTATTACGACAATAAATGGCTAACCTGTTCGAGAATGCAAAGTGACTACTCGTGTGCTACAATGTGAACAGATTTTTGTCCATATGTCTTGATGAATACATATATCTCACTAATATACACACACTTACACACACACTAAACTGTGCTCAGAGAATTCAGAGAGGACACAGAGACAACAAATTGTAATCACACAATTAGTCCTGTTGCTCCATTGATAAGCTGATGCAGAGATATGATCAGAACTCCTTTGGACATCAGCTCTAATATAATAGCAATAATAACAAACCATACACTGTCTGAATACAACAAAAACATCGAAATGTTTCTTTCATCAACTGGAAGTTTAAAAACTTTGTACTGAGTATGATAGTTTAAAACTCTTATAAACATAAGCATAATGCAAAAATAATTCAAAAATATTTTTCCTTTTTTTGTAATTGCTGAAAGGTTGACATTTTTCAAGATGAAAGATAATCATCCAACAGTAGCAAGGACTTAAGATGGGCTTCCAATATCCACCACCAAGCTCCAATACATAAAAATGATTGATGGATCCACTTACAGCACAACAATCCCCTGAGAACAATTACCACCGCTTTGGTAATTCTGCAATCATGGCACTTGATCATGGCATATCTAACTCTTTCATCCTGCTTTGGACGTTATTCAAGAGAAACTTTTGGCTCTGCAGTTGAAGAAAGACTAATGAAAATGTTTCAGTAGCCAACTTTTTAAGCCAATGAAAACCCAGCCAGCATGATAACGCTATTTCAGGGATAGTGGAGCAGTGCCACTTTGCAGTAAAATGGAATAAGTATTAAATGAAGAAACAAATTCCACCCCCCCCTCCCACAAAGACACAGACACACACTGATGAATGCACACATTCAGTCGGCGCCCCCAGGCAACGGGTTCAGTTGTCCCTGTCTATTTCTCTCTCTTTTGGGGCCTGATTTGAATACGACCCTTGTTTTATGGAGGAAGGTAATTGGAAGTTGGTGATTTACTGCAGTGTATACAGGGACTGCATCCAACAAAATATCTGGAAGCAGGGAATAATCACTTTGTAGCCGGCTGCTGCATTTATCTGGACACAGGTATATTTTAACCACCGGGTGTTGACAGTGTTGACTATTAGCCAGCAAATAAATTATTCAGCTCTTACAAGAGGGAAAAAATGGGGAAAATCTCCTTTCCACAGCCACAACAGGACAAAGCAGTGTGCAGCGGTGGAAATAAAAGAGGCAGTCATTTTTTCTTCAATTACAAAAGGCAAATATTTATTATTTATAAGTACTTGCCTTGTATGGGCTTAAATGTTATTTATGAACCTGTTGCATAGTGATTTCCAATGTAACTCATTATTTTTAGCTGGAGGGTGTTGTAAAGGAGCAAGGATATATTTAATGACACTCTGCTAGTCGGTGCAATTACACTGTAATCATTATGTAAAATGTCCTATTAATTAAACCAATTTCTGCTGGGGGAAGATTCTTTTCTGTAGGGCCTGCGCCTCATCCTTCAGCCGCCTTGCTGCCTCCTGTTTTTCACCAGGGCCCCTATTATGTTGTGACTTCACTGCATACATATTTATAAAAGAGATTTTCATTATCCCCAAGATTTGGAACCACTTTCAGATTAATAAATAGAACATGGTACAGAGGTTTGAAAGGCAATTAGGTTTCTTCCCAATCATACTACATTTTGGCCTTTTGAACATCGCTAGAGTGCTTGGTACATTAATAAGTAAAGATAAGCTATAGTTAAAGTATAGCTAGTGTTAAATATATTATATCTCATGTTTACAGGATGGGATGCTCAATGACAGCATTAGAGAACGAGATATGGTCTTAGAAAATACTTATTAATGCATTTTCACTTCAGTAGAGGGCATTCAGTTAAAACAAATTCAGACCCAGCAAAAGGTGGGTTTCCAGCAAAGTAAATGAATTCAAACTAAAAGTTCATATTCTTTAAAATGCAAGAGAGTACACAGGATTTCAAATGGTCTCCCTTTAAGAAAATGTTGGTGCTAGCAATCATGGCAGGACAGAGGAGTTGACCCGTCGGGCTATTTATCTGCTGTTCTGGCAGTCCTAATGTTGCTGTAGTGACCAGGGGTCATTGGCACTTCCAATGCTCTTCAGACACAATCTGTTTTCTTTACTTCTTGGCACAAAGGAAACGATTAAGAAAACAATTCAATAGAGAGCGAGAACACACACGCACATCTACATTGCAAATGGAGGCACTGGGATGTTTGTTATTCAGAAAGCATCGTTTGGGATAGGCCCTCTTTGTACTTAGAGGTCCACTTCTGAATACAATAGTCCACCATAATGCTGCTGAGGGGAAAGGCTGATTTTGTGGCAATAGTGCAAACCATTAGAAAGTCATTTAAATTCAATAGATGTAATGCACAGCTCAATTCTACATGTTCTATAAACAGTATTTCATTTGCAGTTGAGAAAAGCTGCATTATGAGATATATATTTTTAAAAGAGCAGAAATTGAGCAGTATTTGATCACAACCCAGCATACTTTACATTTTTACATAGATCCACAATTAAAAGTGTTGTTGGTATTATACTCGTTGTTCACATTGATTATTTTTGAACAGCAACTGCAAGTGTACTCAACATTGAGAAATATTTGCTGTAAAGATTTGAGAGTGTAGTTCTCTTGAAGCCTGAACAGACAGCAACAACATCTCCACTCACAACTGCTTTGCCTCGCATCTTTTCCCGTGCAGCTTGCCGAGCGCCATAGGTCTATTCATAAAGTTGTTACAGATGACTATCTTGGTGTGTCAACCGCGTTTGGCAACAGACAAAGCTGGGAACACAACAGCCCGGCTCTTATCAGGAGTGAGGCCTAAAGCTCCTTGCGAGAGCGTGACTAAAGCGCTGACAGTCTGAGCGGCTTATAGAGAAGAGTTGTTAAAGTCCAGACACCTGCTGCGAAAGAGGACGGCTATACGATGATGATGATGATGAACATGATGATGGGGATGATGGTGATTTAATAAAGAGCAAAAAGAAAAGAATGATCAGGTGTGAGTAAAATAAATGTGGAAATGAAGGAGGTGATGGTCATTGTCAGGATAGAGTTGCTGAGTTATTTTGGGCGGCCTTGGTTCCAGAAGTAGAAGTTCTACACATTGTTCCCATAGATGATGCTACATGATTGACAGTTGGATATAAAACTCAACTGGTTGAATCATCAGAGAGATCATCAACTGGGTTTGAAAATGTCTGGTCCTTTGACACAGGGTGCAATTCTTTGTACATAAAAAATTTAGTTGCAAAGTTAAATAGGACTCACAAGGTGAATCTCATTGACAGGGTTAAAATTATTTTACATGCACAATCTGCAGTTTAAATGAATTATTTTACTTGAGTATTTTCTGTCCATTCTGTGCTTACAACTATGGCACCGGATTTTGTTCAAAATCTACAACGAAGCATTTGTAACTGCTCTGATTGGTTTTGACTCCATAGCAATAGCAGCCAAGGCTTGTGGGTATTGTAGTATTTAGTCCATGCAAAACAGGACTTCTCAGAAACTAAGTTGAAATAATTAAAGCTGGCGGTCATTACATAAACTTGTATGTTTGTTACATTGCTTCGTTTCTATGTTAAGTAACATTGAGGATGGGTCATTTAAAGAAAATAATGAAATGGGAATACAGAATGGGGAAAATACTTATATAATATATTATAATATAGTAACATTATAATATATTAAATGAGTCCATATGTGTAATTATATTTTATATGTAGGTCCATGTATCAAAATGTATGTGTTAGTTCTAAGCCTTATAAAAAAAATAATGTGGGCTAGAAGACAGAAACAAGAAAACAAGAACATTTGCATAGTTTTACATAAACGGTGGAAGTCCATCTACTTATTATTTGCATCACAAGCATGAATTCAAAAACACCCCTACACACACAGTCAGATTTTTCCAATCTGCAAGACATCAGCAGGTTAAGATTATTATCACACAGGCAAGAGGTGGCACCATGAGTCTTATTACAGGTATGAATTACAATATTTATACTGCATGCTTTATTTGCGGCCGGCAGACGGATGGCAGTGTTGCATTTTAATCCATTACGCTGCGGTGGGGTGTCAAATTAGGCCGCTTCATTAATACACTATCCCACAAGCGATAAAGAGGGAAAGAGGAGAGAATGAAAGTGGAGAAAAAAAGGAGAAGAAAGAGGAGGAGGGGGGCAACTGTACATCAGGGATGGATTATTATTAGTCCCTCTCTCGCTGAGATGAGAGCAAATTATAAGAACATACACCTTCTTCATCTGTTTGGATAAGTCGGGGGGCCGGCGCCTGATGGATGACTGTGTTTACAAATGAGGGGCACAATGTTAAGCAGAGGAGCAGTACATACATTTCCCACCAATAAGGTACTGGCTGGTCACACACACACACACACACACACACACACACACACACACACACACACACACACACACACACACACACACACACACACACACACACACACACACACACACACACACACACACACACACACACACATGCACATACAATGAAGAGGCAGACTGATGATAAGAGTCCCTTGGCTACCGGATTAGGCAATCTTCCCAACCGCCAGCAGATTGATAGAGTCACTACCCACGGACGCAATTGCAACAGGGAGGAATAAAGTTTGGCCTGCTGGTATCATCTGTGCTTACTGCCAGCTTGGTATGAATCTCTGAGGAAGGATGACCTGAGCGTAACACAAGGCACAGGACTGTATATAAAAAAAACGCACCGATGTTCTCTTGATGATTCTCTACACTCTCTTTTAGAGCTGACACGATTAGTCGATCTGTTAGACGATTGTCAGCAAAATCAATCAAAATCAAAAGCATCCGTGTATTTTGATAATCAATTCGTAAGTTTTTATTGTTGTTTTAGAAAAAATCCAAACATTCCCTTGTTTCCACTTCTCAAATGTGAGAATTAGCTTTTCTTCGTCTTATGTGATAGTAAACAAAATATCTGTGGGTATTTTGACAGTTGGTTGGTCAAATCAAGTTATATGGAGATGTAACACCGGGTCTGGAAAACTGTGATGTGCATTTTCACAATTTACTGACATTTTATAGACCATAGATTAACCAAGAAAAGAATTTGCGGTTGAATCAATATAGAAAACTGAGTTGCAGCCCTATTCTCTTTCCTATTGGGTTTCATTAGTTCTGGTAAAGCATATAAAAAGTTTGTATGATTGTTGGTAGAGTGGATGGAAATCAATTACTTTTTTTCAATTTATTTACTATAATTACTGACACTAAAATGACAGAGCCATGATGTACATAATGGTGGGTAAACTAGTTTACAGTTAAATAAGAGCAGATGATCAGATGCAAGTAATTCAGTTTATTCTGTTTAAAAACAAATATTCTTGGCATAAAAAGGACAAAAATAAAAACTTATGTTACCTATTGTGTCCCTAAAACGTCTCTTTTTTTCCCTTTATTTTCACAGTGGAATTACCTTGATTTAATGAAGAATAAATAATCTGAGATAACATAATAATTATGTTAACTTTAACAGTGTTATTGTTTGTATTGCACATTATTTGTTGCAACTTTTTTACTGCTACAAGAATTACAATAATATATTTTTTTTCTTTCATATGTCACATTTTTTTAAAACTCAAGATTTTTTTTGCCACAGATTCAAGTTTTGACACGTTGGTGAACAAATAGTGCGAATAGTTTCATCAACAGCGAGACTCTGGCTGAAATGAATCGATGGACCGAGCCAGTCAAGAGCAATCGCTGGTGGAGAGAGAGGTTAAATGTCTGCATTAGAATGTGTTTGCCCCCCCGAGCATGTTAAAGAGCCCTTCTCTCAGGATCCCCCATAATTCCACAAGCCCTAGCATGTCATCTTTCTCTGGGTGTCACAGGAAATAGACTGATGAATCACTTCCTGGTGTCACTGCGGTGGACTGGTGACAATCAGCGAAATGATAGTGTCTGCCTGCCTACACATATCTGTAATTGATAGCCCAAATCCCAAACACTCGCCTCTCTCCACTAGCGATGATGGAACATTGGATTGAAATCACTCCGGATGAGGTGGGGTCTGGGCCATTTGTTATTTACTTCCCGCTCGCTTCGCAACCGCCCCCGCCCCCTCCCCAAACCCCTTACCAACACCACCCTCCCTTCAACCCCCACCGCCCCCACTCGCCCCTGCCGCCAGGATTTTTGCCACAGGAACACATTATGGTAATCAGACAGTATGTGTGTATAGGAATCAATCAACGGAAAGCCCATCGCAAGAGTTATGACACGGCGAAGTCTGTTTGTAACTTTTGATTTATGGGGGATATCTCCCCTGTTTTTTTCTGGATGGATGGGGGACGGGACGACCTGCAGGACCAGTAGGCTCAACGTAGATGATGCGACTGCTTAGAAACTTCTGTTTAGCTGCAGAAAGGCCAGTGTTTTTAGGGAGAGGCGTTGCTCCCAGGGTGGCGAACCAAGGTTTAACCCATTTTCTTGTATGACTGCACAGTGGTGATGGATGCCATCTCAGATACCTCTCATGAGCGTTACCGCCACCTTGGCACTGCCTCGCTCACTCTCTCTCTCTCTCTCTCTCTCTCTCTCTCTCCCGTACCTGCCATCCCTGTGCCTGCCTGATTTATAAAGTTGTTATGGCAATTCACTCTGATGTTATTTCCTGCCACATAAATACATATATCTCAGGCAGCTATTATAAGGCCTGTAATGGAGGAGCATCAGGGCTGCTCTGTGGATCCTTTGTAGGATATTTGGCAGGATGTTATTGGTTGCGCTGAGAGAGAAACTTACATTAACATTAATCCGCAATGTGCAAGATAAAAGACTGTGGGGACTGTTTTATTATTGTCAGACACGCTCTTGTATCCACCTCTGCATTTTCCTTCTTTTAAATTGAAGTTTCAAGGCAAATTTTTATTCTCTGAGTTTATTTTATTGACCCTTTCAGTGCTAAAGTTTCTCAGTGCTAAAGTTTAACATCAGCACAGGTCTGATGTTACGCCTTTTGGGCCATCTTACCTTTTTTTATAGTGGATAGTAGAAAGATGACAGGATATTAAGGGAGAGAGATGCAACAAAAGTCTCCTTCTGGACTCAAACCGACAACACTGCGCTAACCTGGTCAGCTCCTTAAACCACCAGGATGCAGCGTTTTTTATTTTTTTTGCGAACATTCAATCATTTCATTACTATTACAATTATTCACTTTATCTTTATGAACAAAATGCTCCAAGCCTCAGGCCAACAGAGGCCCACAGTCTTTAAGCCAAATATTTTCACGTCACATTTTTATCAGTATGAGCAAACACAAACTAAACAATCATCCCTCACCTTTTTGTAGCTTCTGCAGAAATTTAGGTTTGCAAATCCAAGGGGCAAATTGTTTGTTGAATCTCCATTATGGCCTTTTTCTAATGTTGCCATTAGCAATCAGCTCACTGGGAAAACAGGATGGCGGGAGGTGGGGGGGAAATCATTTGAACCTTCGGCCTCGCCATGGATCCCCTGCCGCCGAGGGGGGTCAGGGGTGCCGGCCAGTGTGACAGCTTGGGTCAATACTCAGGAGCTGGTGGAGGATCATGCAGTGGGGAGGGAGCTAAGGGGGAGCCACAAGGGGGGAGACTTAGAGCGGGTCGCCCTCCAGGATCAGCCAGCTTTAAGTTGCAGTCTGCAGAATGTAAAGACGGCGAGGCCTGTGACTGTGGCGGAAATGAGTGGGAGCGATAATTGCTGACTGTGCCAGCTCAAGCCAGGAGTTCACACACACGCTGGAGCTAATGACAGGCCGGGTGGAGGTATTGAAAGGTGTGACGGCCTTGTCAGGGAGTGTCCCTCCCTGTCCTCTGCTGCCAACCTGCTCCCCCCACCTCCGCCACTCAGAGGGCATGGCACACCACACAAGACTGACACCTGAAATATTGAGTTATCGATACAGTGTCTCTAGTGTGACAGCGTGTGTGTGACAGCGTGTGTGTGACAGCGTGTGTGCGTCATCGTACGAATGAGGGAGTTATTGATACACTGCATCTGCAACGTGTGTGTGTGTGTGTGTGTGTGTGTTTATGTGTGTATATGACTTATTTTGTGTGTGAAGTGTCACCATATATGTGATGTGAGTTATTGATGTTGTGCACTTGGACTCGAAACCAGCCATTGATTCCAAGAAACACAACACCTGCATGCAAGTCAGGTAAAAATGGCACGCTTCAGAAACTCTACGGAAGGGTTTGCTGGCAGAATCCAAAGTTTTCAGCAAAGACATCCAAGGACTTTGGAGATACATGTTACTGAAAGTGCTCAATCAGCTGACGTGTTAACATTATGGGCTAATTTTATATGTACACAATTGATGACATTTAGGTGATAACATTTACGTGTGGGCAAAGAAAAATGGAGAAAAAGAAGGGAAAAAGTTGCCAGGTAATAGAAAAATCCAGAGGTATGATGTCAGGTATGGATGTGAGATATACAGACATTTTTTTTGCCAAGCCTATTTCAGCCAGACAGTATGGGGCTATTTGGAATAGAGAAAAGTAATAACCTCCATTTGTTCCCCCTTGTCCCTTGGCTTATGAAAAACGCCTTTACAACTTGCTTTGCCTTAACTGGGTTTTCTGGGAGATTTTGAAGTTTGGCAACTTGTCACTTGGATTGGAGCTGGTGGAAATATGATGTTCAGGTCATGGCTTTCTCTGCTAGCTCAATATGTTGCTGTGTGATTGAGGCAGGCTCGGCGAAGGGGATTTGGGCTATTAATAAAGCTCAGGGTGGTCTCGGGGCCAGCACATATTGTACTGCTGTTTTCTTTTTTCGTGAATGAAACAGAAAAAAAGTGTTTTATTTGGTTGAATGCTGAATATGGTTAATTAATTTATAGTAAGAAATTGTCATTTTTTGGGGTAAAGGAGGAGCGGTACCTTTGCTGTGTGTTATTCCACATTCTGGTCTGGCACTCCCCGAACCCCGAGAGAGCTCGGTCAGCCGGCTGAGCCTCACCGCTCCCCCTGTCTCCATCACTATCAATTGTCTTTGAACAGCTCCGATCATCACCTCAATTATCCGTTGTCCTGCCCACCTGATGGGTTTTTTGCCAACTATAACTTCTCTGTGGATGGACAGGGAATAATGACAGCTGAGGCATGTTCTTGGGTAGCAGGGTGGAATACAAAGAGGGCATATGGATGTTGATGTGGCTCTAAAATTCGGCTTCTCCACCCACACACACATACACATACATTGATGCAGACACACTTACAAAAGAAACACACAAACATGAGAAAACACACGTAGCCTTGTAGCTGCATAGACACTCACACAGAGATATCCACAGATGTTGATGCAAGTGCACACACATAGAAAACCCCTTCCCCACCTCCTCCTGTAGAAAAGCCATTTACTGACCGAGCGCCGAGGTGTCAAGCTCTAAAGTGAATCTAAGAACGTGCTTGATGTGTTCTCTCTCTCTCTTTCTGTCTCTCTCGCTCTCTCCGAGGCTGAGAGAAACTCATTTACCCTGCAAATCCAAATACACGAGCAGTGGGAAAATGTATTCATACCACAGGTGATCTTATTATGGGCGCGGTAAACTGAGCAATGAGAACATCATCCACTGCAAATGACACCTAAACACATATCGACAAAAAAAAAAAAAAAAAAAAAAAAGTAATACCATCTGCATAATCAGAGGAAAGCAGTCAGACACCATCGTCTGTGAAATGGAATGAATCGAAAAGTTCAGTGCCAGAGCATCGTGCTATTTGTGCGTGATAGTGATTCAATTTAAAGTCAGCGAGGAATCTCCATGTTGTTAGTGCACAGGAAATAAGCATACCATGGGTGCTTTAGCTATTAGCCAAGCAAAATACAAGGAAATAAATAATCTAGTGCTGCATACAAATAGAGTTAACGTGAAATCCTGTACGAGAAGAGAACTGGAGCCGACACATGATCAAAACCTAAGAAAGCATTCAACACATCAAATGCAATTATCAAACTATTACACCATACTTTACTTAGACTGTCCACTGATGACACCCAGCTATCTATCAAGTAACGACATCTAGATGGGGGATTAAGTGTCACTTTGCCTTTACTGTCGACTATGCTTTCCTAAAAGAGTACTTTTATTAAAACTAATCTCAGTCAATTTTTCAAGCAAAACATTAGAGTATTTTATTGATTTTGACAAAACTTGAACTTGAACAAAGATATTAATTTGGGCTTTAAGAAATGATGAAGGCAATTTTTCAGTATTTTTTGACATTTCATGAGGAAAACGATTAACCGATTAATCCGAAAAGGGGTAAAAAAGAACCATTAGCTCCTGACCTACGTTTCACACTATCACATGAAATATTTTAACAGACACATCAAAGAATACATGATTTTGGAAATATACCAGTAATGTGGCATTTAACATTTCTGATGTTTACCAACGTTGTCCTATCCTACAGTAAAAATGGCTGCCATGCACGGCTGAAATATGAATAGCAATTCTCATGTAAAATTCTGCAGAGCTTATCGTTTGCTCTTAATAGAAAAATTATTATTCTGCATTGTCTCAGGGCCATCCAGCCAGATAGCTGAGCCATTAGCTATTTTCCTCTTTGTTCCCATCTATAAACATTTTTGTTGTCCTGAAGGGTCATCTCTGTATTCTTCCATCTCTCCCTTCCTTCGTAATGAATGAGTGTAATTACCAGGCCTGATTGGTTGGAAGGTCATTGGGAATCCTGTAATTTTTCACTTATGTTAAGCTTGTGTTTGTGATGAATGTATCCAACCTTTCTGCATCCCATCTTAGATTACTCTAGGCATAGAAATGCATCCACAAATTAAGCTGTTCATTGAACACTGCTCCTGGCCGGCCATGAGTACGTTTATACAGATAAACAAATGGAAAGAGGTGGTGTGGTGGTTTTTAATGCCTGGCCTACAGCAGACAAGGAATAATGTATTTTTGCCTTTTTTTTCCAGTAGTTCAACAATGTTTAACATGTTGCATACATTCTGACACAATGTAGAATACATTTTTAAAATGTATCAAATCTTTATTCTTTGAGTCAGATGTGCTGACAGGATTGTTTGTTTAAGGTATTGTATAGTATTTATCCTGACGAGTAGATTACATTGACCAGTCCACTTAAAATACACACTTTTTGTGAAGATGCTACCCATTAATTATGACTCAAGTCCCTTTCAAATATGTTTGAGTTTGAGGCTGTTGCTGCATTGAACAAATAAGGCACAGCTAACTGAACAGCTAAAGTAAGAAGGCTATATCAAGTGACTGCTAGCTTGTGAGATAGCTGAGGTTATCTAAACTTAAGCCAAGTTTAGTTATTGATTTTCCCCTAGTTGTGATCTGTAAATGGAAAATATAAATTATTATGAACTGAAATGTTGGTTATTAAGTTTGTGACTCCACATTTAAAGCATCGGCTAAACTCCTGCTACAGGTAGCTGGAAGATCTCATAAACTACCAGTTCATTTTTTGACTAGTGAATTTCATGTGATTAGGTGTGGTTAAACTACCTTTGAATAACATACTTAAATACATTATTATTGCAATATAAATATTAATTTTACTCAGACAGAAACTGCCAAACACAGACAAATTTGATTACTATAAGCTATGGACTGTAAATAATAATCAAACTAAAGTTAATCGTATCCATTTTAACCAGTTTGTTTTAAGAAAGCTGGGAGAACACATGTTGGTAGATACCACAGTATTCACCTTTTGGGGCTAAAATTATAAAGCTAAAACTAAATAAAATGAAAACATTACAACCTTCCTATGTCTTTTACAGTTTGAAGTCCAGTCTGAGAACTTTAAACCCTTTTTTTCTCAACTCCAGGCAAATTTCCAAGAAAAAATTTCACTCTCCATCTTCCCTTCTGTTCTCTTTCAGTCTCTCATTAAAACGCCCATCTTGGATCTTCACGTCTTTCTTGTTTTCCCTTCAAACCAAGAGAATGTTGTTCCCCAGACCTTCAGCCCACAACCTCCGTCTCTCTCAGTTCATTTTCCTGTTTTCTAAACTTTTCATCCCCTCTCTTCGGACCTAAAATCTGGGGGTTTGTTTGAGGTTTCTCTTCTGTCAGTTGAATTAGTGGCCTGTCAGAGATGGTTCTGCTGCAGGGTGCTGGCAGCAGCCCCACTCACTCCACGGCCTATCAGCCTCACATTCAGCTGTCCATGAAGGAGGGATGGAAGGACGGAGGGATCATTGGACGAAGTGGGAGTGAGAGAGAGATCAGGCTTCAGAGGGCCAAAGAATGAAGGGATGTAGAGGGATGGGTTCTTGATGGGAAGAGGGAGTGGAGAGATTTGGTTGAAAAATGGAGGGATGAAGAAGAGGAGTGTATCCGCTCAGGGGCTCTGTGGCCCAAAGCCAGGAGGTGAGTCAGGATGACTTGAGAGACTAAACTCTCCTTGTCTTCCTCTCCCTTTTCTTTCCTTGTTTCTTTCTCTCCTCCTGTTTCTCTTACAATTGCCTTCCTGGTGGACTCCTGGCCTTCTTTCTCTCTCTCTCTCTCTCTCTCTCATTTCACTCTCTCTTTTCTCCCACAATCTGCCAGCTGACAGGCGGACTGGGGCCATGATGGACGATGCCCTCTCTGAGTCCGACAACATTTTCTCTCAGTCCCCGAAGCAAGATCGGGCAGCATCAGAGATAGGCCGGTGCTGGCCTCTTTCAGTGTTTGTGAGGTCCAATTGCTGTGTTCAGTCACCCCTCTCACGACCCCCATATCAGCAGCGCTGGTCTTGTGCAAACTGGAGCTGACCACACGGCCCTGCCTTCTCAAAATCTGCACACTGGCCTTGCCACAACATTTAACCACGTTTCAACTGACTTTTCTCTCTTTCTCTTTGTCACAAGGAGTAAAAT
Source organism: Anoplopoma fimbria (assembly GCF_027596085.1). Lineage (NCBI taxonomy): Eukaryota > Metazoa > Chordata > Actinopteri > Perciformes > Anoplopomatidae > Anoplopoma > Anoplopoma fimbria. Next base: position 11,198,242 of record NC_072456.1, read on the forward strand.
AGAAATATGATACCATAAACATAAGTAAAACGTACGTATGAGGACATCCAGACCTGCCACAAAATGAGGTTAACTCCCTCAGAATGGAAATACATTCACGATTAATATTTTATTACATACATGCTTGTATTTCTTTGTATAATCATCTTTAAAAAATCTATATCCCCAATTCAATTGGTTTATTAATTAAATTAGTCCAGATAATCAAAATGGTAAAGGTTTTGGAAAATCAGGTAACAACTAAAATTAAAATGTTTTCTGACTACAAGCTCCCTGGCAGCATGACACAAATAAGACAAACTTAATTCAATCCCATTCATTTGATAATGCTTAATCAATGAGACCTGCTGTGTTAAAAGGTCTAGTTCAAGCATTGATTACTGTCTTTCAATTCTTCCTCAACAATAAGCTGGGGGAGGCAACTTATCATTATTGGATTTAAGATGCTTTAATCTGCGCTTCCTGCTGCGTCTTTGTGGTGGTAAAATTGAAAGGGGAGGGGGGGTCAGTCTTATTGTTGCCGAAATGCTGAGTTTTCCCGCTCCACGCATACACACACACAGAGAGAGTGTTGGTACACCCCCGGCCACCCACCCTCCGCCTCCTCAGACTCCTGGGCCCCTCGTCCCCCAACCTTAATCCAATTTGTTCAGTCTCCCTGTCTTCTGCCGGCACAAAATTAAAGGCCTGCTCCCACAAAAACACCTCACATTTCCAAGGTATTGGCTGCCCTGCAAGACTAGAAACTTCATTTATTCTGGCTAACTTCTCAATTATCTTCCCAGTAGTGGAGACGTGTAAAAAGTACAAAAATCAATACGATTCCATTCCCCTTGTATTGGAAAGGGGGAAATTAATGAGATAGGACACTCTCTTAATCAGAAATAAATGTTTTAATTCAGATAATGACATAGTTTTCCCTTGCAGAAGGATGACAAATGCCGAGGTGCTGCGAGACCCACCAAGAAGCCGTTTCAATTTTATTGTAAATATAAAAGGTATTGATCTGCGAGATGTACAAACCCTATTGCTTACAAAAGCCATTCAGGGGGACTGGGAAAACTATTAAGCGGCGGGTCAGAAATCAATAAACAACACTAAGAGGTGGCTGTGCCTGCCCTCTCTGGCAGATCTCTGGAAAGCCAAATGGCAGAGTTAGTGACAGGCGGCTCGCTGGCGGAGCAATGTTAAGGATGATAGGGTCAGCTGGTTAATGTGGCGAGGGCCCTGACAGGTCGGCAGCCCACCTCAGAGCTGGAGGCCTGACAAGCTGCCATTTAAACAGACACTGACTCATCAGCCTGTCGCTACAGTTAGTGTTTCACTGCGGTGGGCCTCCGCTGACAGCAGCCATTCTGCTCTTTCTCTTTCACTTCATTTCTTTCTCCTTTGCTTGCTTCCAATTTATTCACCTTCACCTCTTCCTCTTCTGATGTGTGCTCTTATTTCATCTTTTTGTTTCTTTCTCTCTTTCTTGCTCCTTCAGTCCTTAGGTGTTCCTCTCTACCCAGGTTGCTTTGCATCCGCTTAACATCAGGCAGGCAGCAGTAGTTACATATGCATGTCTGATGTTGGAATAAACAAGTGAAAGAAGCAAGCTGTTTGGATTTGTATTGGCCTGCGTTGAATGCATAATTTGGTGCATTGACAGCTGACAGTGTTGTCCTGCCTATACACATATACAGTTTTAAATATATGTTTTAAACATAAAGTGTGTCTTGTACAAAACTGACAGGAAGAATTTGGTGTTTTCTAGTGTTTAGAGTAAATTTTGTTTTTAAAAAGTTGCTACCAGATCCATGACAAATGTGTTTATATATATTTGAAAAATCTAACTGAATCTGACAGATGGATTCTGGTAGACCAATACGTACAGGTGATGTCAGTGCCCTGTGAGACAGAGGTTATGACAGGCCTGAGGGATGGATTTGTGTTGATTTAAGAGCAGGAAACGGAAAAAGTTGGGTTGTCTGAGCAGTAATTATGGGGAAAAGCAGGTGACTGACCAGCCAGTCGGGTCAGATGACTTAACCTCAGATCTATGCACTCCATTGGACTGTGGGAGGGTCAGGGCCCTCTGGCAACACACACATCCTGGGCCTTCACTGACATCAGAGCCCGCCAACAGGACACCGTCTATTTGTCTGTGAAACATCTTGTTATATCAATAATATATTATGACATTATCTGTGTATTAGACAAACTATGGGAGAATGACAGGACAGGTGAAACACAGGGGGTTATTAGTAGTGTTTGAATCCAAAACCCCTTTAGGACACATGCGATGCGCTTTCAGCTGTTGAGCCACTTGGGTGCCACAGCAAAGCTACCTTAACAAACATTGTAAATTGATAAATCATTGAAAGACGCAGAGGGACTGTATCTGGTGGGAGATGCTAAGCAGGCTTAGAGGGGATCAGTCTGTGAGTATTGCCATCTTCAGCAGGGTACATCCGCTACATCCGCCAGACAGATAGATAAATAAATCCAGGCGTATGCGTCTGTATACAAATGAGTGAGCCTGTAAAGGAGAGACAGAGAGCGCGGCTGGGAGTCCTGATGGGAAGGGGTGAAAGAGGTATAGAAGGGGATGTCAGAGAAAATCCCACGTCATCTCCCCCTACGCCGGGACGGCGATGATGAGATTTAGGAAGGGTCAACGGCACCTATCAGTAGGTGAAGTGTTTAGTGGGGGTGTTTCTCCACCCCCCCTCCTCCTGGGGTGTCATCCCGTGTCACTCTCATCTCCCCAGCCTGATGAGGGGGTTGGAGTGGGGGGGAGGCTAAGGTTCTGGCTCCCCTCTTCGGGTGTGGGTCATTTGACCCCGCTGTGTAATTCCTGCCTAATGCCCCTCGTACGAACAAAGCCCGCATCCGTGGCACACTAAGACCCCACTTGACCCCCGCAACCCAACACAATGCAATTGGCCGTGTCATTATATCAGGCCCGCTCGGTCCCATCTCTCCCTACATGCAACGCGGGACTGTATAAATTGATTTCCAGCTGCTGGTAAAGCACCTTTGCATCTCTCTCACCGGCGTGGGGAAAATGAGAAAAAAAATGACAAGGCAGGAAAGGTCATCTGATATCTTAGATGATATCCAGGGAAAAATGGGTCTAAACGGTCAGGGAAAAAATATTTATCTACAGCTCCATCTGGATTTCCATTTAATACCAGCAGCGGCACCTCTGTCTGAAGCAAAATGGTGTTTATCTGCAACGGCTTTAGCAAACTGGTTATACAAGCCAATGCAAATAAAGCTGTTATATATTGGGAATATATTTGACCAAAAATTTGACTGCACTTTTTTGCTCGAATTGGCATTTAATAAATATTTAAAATTAAATATAGAACGAGAACAAGTGCTACTTTGAGTTTAACACACCGCATGCTTCCTACATTAATAGAACTACTTACGACTCTCGCAGGTACAAACTTTTAACACTAGGGTGCTTGCTTTTCTTTTTGTTTTATAGCAGAACAAACTCCTCATTTTTCATGGCTCTGATGTATATGGTGACCGTGACTAGTCCATAACTCAGGCTAAAGAACACAGGCACTTTCCCCACTTTGTTGTCTCACCAAAGAGAAGACCTTGCACGGCATGGCACGGCGCAGCGTGCGGCTAGGGGAGAGACAATTTATGATCCGGTGACACCAGCAGAGGGGGTGATTTATAGTTTAATTTGCTGTGGTAATGGACAGAGGATAATAACATGTAAAATATTAATCAATGTGTAGCAACAGCAGACATCATTTGCTAAGCTTGTTATCCGCTGCTCTGCCCCTGACAGTGAACAATTAAACTGACATAAGGGAAAACAAGGCGTCGAACAGGGATACATGGAACAAGCCTAAAGGGCAAGGTTGGGGGGGGGGCTGGTTCGAGGTCTTGGCCCGGGACCTAAAGGTAGGATGAGGAAATGATGGATTCTGGTTGGATAAGTAGTTAAGGCTAACAATGTTTGGCCTGTGCTTCTCTGGAGACATTGTTTGAATTTTTTTTTAATTCAAATCAAAAAGGAGTGCCTTATTTTTTTATGACGAAAATACAGCTTCCTTTAGATAAAAATAATAAATTATGATTATGAAACATTTTTTTTAACTAAATAAGAGTATGAACAAAGCAGATGAAAATTTGAGGGGAATTAAAATGATAGATGTAACCAGGAACTTTTATAAATGGCGAGATTGTGAAAATAAAATTTGTAAAATAAAATACGTGTAAATATGTGACGCCAAAATGCCAATGTTATCTATGTAAAAACACTGTTGTCTTCAGAGGAAGGAGACAAAACAAATTGCCTATAGGACCGCTACGGGAACAAGCGGGCTATCTGAAATCATGTCCACTCGGTTGACCTTTTGTTTGCCGTGCCAGAGACACGCAGAGCTGACAAATGAGCTCTCCGAGCCGCAGAGCCCAGTGTAGCAGTGTATTTTGAGTGATGTCTACATAATTAACGTGCAGTGGTTTAGCCTCAGTGATAAAGTGTGTGTACGATTAGGGCTGTTACGGGGATTCATCTAACCTTGTTGGAGCAGCGGTGAGGTAGTAATATCCCCTCTCTGCTATGGTCGAATGCGGCTGAATGATGGATTATAATTTCGCTTTGTGCTGCAACATTAGAAGGAGTGCTGGCTGGCAAAAACACACAAATATTTTAATACATAAAATACATTGAATGAATAATAAGTGTAATATCTAAATTTGTACAGTGATTATATAGGATAACTTTTGTGAGGTGATGGATGAATGTGAAACAAAAAAGTGGAATTGTTGACAATCAATCAATAATTCATAAAAAAAATTATTATATATTTCAAATGAATAGCTTATCAATACTATGTTTACTGATAGGCTAAAGGTTGTTGACACAGCGCAAATATTTTATACCTGCTTTTTGTGTTTTGCAGGCAAAAAATGACACAAAAGAGAAAAAAAACAGATAAAAGGTGTCTTTATTTTAGTATATTTATTTATTTATTTTTGAGGAATTAAGATTTTGTTTATATTCATTTCCCATTTTGAAGTAGTCATGTCAGCTACAGCACATTCACTTTAACAGGACTGTGGACTCACATTATATTCAGACAGCATGGAAGATTAAACATCTTTCTCTTTTATTCTTTTTCTCCGTCCTCTCTGTACTACAATTCCCATTTTATTTCAGGTGTTTCTGACCCCCCCGTCTCCATGTGAAGGCTATCTGTGTGTGTGGTGGGGGTTGGGGTGGTAGCCAGTCTTTGGTGTTAGATGTATGTAAGGTCATAGCAGGAGATGAGCCCCAGACCACAAGAGGGACTTAACAAGAAACCCCTCTCAAAAATTCAATTATAGCCTCAAAGAAATTAATAAATCCCTTTTTTCTGTTGGTAGGAACAAAAATTTGTCAACCTGTCCATTTTTGCCGCATCTCCCCCTGACCCTGGTCAATTACATTGCTTGTAAATAGTTTTTATACATGTTCAAATAATTGCTCATCCTAATGTGCAGTGATCTGTATTCGTCATGCTCCGTGGCACCGAGCCCATCACTCGACTCCGCCACCCGGAGCCATTTTGCTGCCGTGGCTGTAAGTGAAATTGAAATTGAAGTTATAATTGATATCGGGGCCCATCACCATAATGGGTTCATCATAGCGCCATCTAAAATATTAATTTTCTAATTATGGATAAATGATCAGACAAGCTGAGCCGGCGCTGGCTGCGGAGCCCCTGGGAGCTGGAGCGATGCGGATGGGAGGACAGGGCCTTGTAAAGCCCACAAATCTTCTCTAATCCTCTCCCGCACAGCGCCCCAGCTCCATTCCCCCCATAATGGATAAATAATAGTTAAGAATCAGGCTGTTAAGCTCAATTTTCTCTCTCGTGCTCTCTCTTTCTTCCTCTCCCTTTTTATGTTTGTATGGGCTGCCAGTGCATTGTTGAGTGCATTGAGTGATCCTTTTTTTCCCCACATCTCTTCTCCCTGCCTTCTGTCTTTGCAAAGCCTCCATCCTTTAACCAAATTCTAGCACACACAGGGCTGCTGTGTCAGAGGGGGGCCCTGCAACACAATTTAATTGCAATCACTTACCAAACCAATGAGGCTACTTAACAATACATCTATTTGCACAGTACAAACCCACGATTGTCCTGCACACACAAACTCACATGTACACATACACACGAAGACGGGCTTTCTACAGATATTTAAAACAATAATTATAGGCAATTAAATAGAAAATTCCACAATTATTTTCAAAACTCAATTTAATAATATACCCACAAAAATTCCCATATTTATTCACAAATGCCGACTGGGTCATCAAAATTAACCTTTTCACTCGGCAGGTAGGAGGCAAGGGAAATGTCCTTTTTATGTGGTTATTTAGGAAGGACGGCACACACACACATCTAGGAATTAAACATGCTTTGGCAGAACGTAAATTTCCGTTTTATGTGGCAATACTTTCTGCTAATTGTTTCCCTGCACCCTGATCCCATAATTAGGCCTTTACTGATTACCTAATTACCCAGCAGCAGAAGGGCAGGTTGACGGCAACATTTCAGCCATCGTTCAAAGGCTCATTATCCCTCTGAAAGTCACTCTCTCTATCTCTGCCCCCGCCTCCCCCTCTCCTCTGTTCCCTCTTCCTCCACTTCTCTCCTCTCCAGTCCTCTCCTCTCCTCTTGCTCCTTCTTTCCTTTTCCTCAGCTTGCTTCACCTGCTCTTCTCTCCTCTCCTCAATGTACTGACGGTAGCAGGGAGGGAGGTATAGTATGTGGACCACAACACTCTGCCACCCCCTCTGCATTTGTCAAGCTGTCCGTTACAATGGCAAGTTTGCCACATTGCAACTGCCCCTCTGACAGGCAAGTTTATATTGCAATGGGAAGCCGCACGTTGAGGGGGTCCTAGGCAGGGAGGAAAGGAGGGAGGGAGATGCAGGGGTGATAGGCAAAAAGAGGGACTGGGGGGCAGGCGGAAGAGGGTGGAGAGATGGAGGGAGAGAGAGAGAGAGAGAGAGAGAGCTAAAGGGAGAATGAAAGAGGTAATTTATAGGTGGTGGGTTTGATTTGCACTGGCGCTCTTGTCTCACGGCAAGATATATGTCGGGAGCAGCTTGGAGGAGGATGGAGGAGGGGAGGATCCTGCTCAGGCTCTCCCAGCGCCCCGGGCCTCTCCTGGGCTTGCTCAGGTGCACAGAGCCTTTCTCATTTCACTGCACAGTGGGGCCTCCAGACATGGCCCTGCTATGAGCCCCGGGGACACCCTTGCTGCTCTCCCTTCTTTCCCATGTTTCTCTCAGTCTCCATCTCACTCTCCCACCTCTCTGCTTTTCACCCACCTCTCTCTCTCTCTCTCTCTCTCTCTCTCTCTCTCTCTCTCTCATGGGGCATCCCTTCCCAGCGGGGCGGGCTAGCGGACTATGGGCACCGAGCACTTTTGTGTCGCCACAGCCATTTGACTTAAAGCGGGACAACATGGTTAATAACTAATCTAATTTTGGGGGCCCTGTGTGTCAGCAGGGTCGGCTCTGTGCTCTTGTCACACTTCATTAGGGGCCATTACAGGCCAGTTTCTTTTTTTGTCTGCGGGTTAATGTTCTCAGTGACACATTGAACACCTACAGGGCAGGTGAGGGAGACAGTAGAGGGAGCTAGAGAGATGTAAGGGGCAGGGATAAATACCCTAAAAACTTCAACCTAACAGTCAAGACATGGACCTATTTTTAGACAGCATTTTAATAAGCCGGATAAAGTTACAAAGCTTAAAGTGGTATCAGCTCTAATGTTAAAATATAGAAATTTAAAGTGTTACTTTGGTAAGAATTGCACATTTCTGAATACGTTATCATGTGATCAGTGCATGTTATAAAAAGTCTTTAAACCATTTTGACTCTTATTCAACAACTCTTAAGCCTGTTTACAAGTGCTCACAACGAAACTATTTGTGTATTGTTCAAAGAATGCTTCCTTATTCCTCCGTCTTTGTCTCCCCCCCATGTTGTGCGACTGGGCCGATGATCAGATGGGTATCCTGGAGCTGGCGGTGCATCTGCTGTGACTATATCACAGAGCCTAATTGGCATGAAAAGAGCCACACAGAGCGCTAGCTTGCAAGCAGGCCGTCCTATTATCCCCACGGACATCTCATTTAGAGGGACTCATGCAGGGAACCCGAGCTCCGACTTGCATGGTTTAGCATCTTTGACAGGAACATGTCCTCCTGAAAGCTGCTTTAGTGACGCTTATTCAGAAAGCAGTGGGGCGTGCAGAGAGAGGAGGATATATATTTACGGGGACATACTCACAAAGGGCCTCATGTTTATGAGGAGGGGTTTTATTCCTTGGTGGTTTGTGGGTTTTTCCATGATAACAAGTTGGTGCTGAAACTGATGTAGAGGAAATAAATTCACAAAATGGGAATATTATCTTAAATGTGTACTTTCTACATGTGTCTTTTTCTTGTTTTGTTAGAGTGTGGCACTTTGTTTGAGCTCAGTACAAAAAAATAAATAAAATGTATTGATGAATGATAGATAATCTAATAGGTTTTAGTATGCTGTTGGACAATATTCACATCCAAATCATGTCAAATCAGGTTGATAAAAATTGTGAAAGAGATTTGTGACTTTCTTTTGAAATCTTTCATGGCACTGATTAGGAACATGAGTTGAGGTGAGTAAACTTTTTGGGGGAGATCACTGTAATGACAAAAATTGCAATATAATAGTGAGAAATACACATAGCTTGAGAATAGAGCGCTCTATTACTACCATGAGGAGGCAGGCTGGAGGTTTGGAGAACACATTCATCTCCTGGTGTGGGATCAATAGGAGGCAGGGGGGGCTGCTGAACGATTGATCCATTTCAGACTATGCTATCAGCTCAATGTACAATTCAATATAATTCACTGTATTTACAATTTCACAGTATTGCAAATTTCTATTGTTTGGAAATGTGTGAGATTTACTTTTTTGTTACCTGAGTACCATTAGCTCTGGGTTTGACTCTCTTTTTGACTGACATTTGCTTCTGTTCCTGTTTCTTGCCACCCTGCATGCCTGTTTGCCCTAGTCTTCACCAGTTTGTCTGTTTAATTTGTCTACCTTCATATATTTGCCATTGGCTTATCTTAGTTTTCCCTCTTTTTTCTTGTCTCTCTCCTTAGATTTCTGTCCTCATGGCCTGTCTGTTTATACGAATCCCTGTCTTCCTATTCTTTCTCCTGTCTATATCTGCCTGCCTGAAGGCCCTGCCCAGCCTCCCTCTAGAATAGGCTTGCAGTACTTTAACACACTACCTCATTACCACGCCTAAATAAAGACGGATGGCCAGCGATATTCCTACAAATTTGTTTCCCATTACACTGGGGTCAGTGGTAATTGTGGCTGGCGCCCAACTCCCCTGGGTGTGCATACAGTTACATTCATATTATAGTTAATAAACAGGGGGCTAACAAATTGTCCTGTAACACCCCCCACCTTCTACCCTCGCTGGGGATGGGCATTTGTTCTTGGCGGTCAGCTACAGTAGCAGCAGCGAAGGAGAAAGAAAGAGAGACTATCTGGGTAATACCCCCTTTTTTCAATCGCTCTATTACTCCTGAGAGGGCCACAGGGTCTACTTAGCCTATCAAGGCCTCGGGGGTTAGACCTTTGTGTTGAATGTGACATGATACATGTGAGAACTTGCATGTGTGCAATATGCACTACGCATGCAAAATATCGTACTGCAATCTTTTTTGATTAATATATGTATATATATATATGAGACAATGTACGGTATACTACCAAATGAGAGGAAATGTAAATGTGACAGTGTGCTTCTTGTTCTGTGTGTGTTTTTCGGTCTGTGCTGACAGGCAGCTGCTCTTAAGGACCTTTAAGTGCCTTCTTATTGCTGCCATTACATGAGTCCTCTAACCGCTGAAATGTATCACACTGTTAAACACGGCAGGCCCCACTGTGGGATACAGTAGTCTGAAGGTGAGGCTTCAGAATGGTGTTCTGCAGCTAATAGCACATTGTATTTATCTTTGGACAAACACGTAAAAAAATACAAAAATAAAAGCCTAAAATCTTTTAACACAGCTTTCTAAAGAGTAGAACTTTGCCAAGAAATTGCGAAAAGGGTATTTTTGTCACTTCACTCAAACAAGAAGTCTATTCAGTTCTGCACAGATACAATTAACTGATTATATCCACAATATATTGTCGCTTTCATCTCTGTACTAGATCCTCTGCCAGGGGATTCCCACAGTATTTAACCACAACATGCAAAAGGAGATTTCACAAACCTGAAATAAATTAGTTTCTCTTCCTAATTAAATTGTATCTACTGTACTGTGTCGACTGTACCAGGTACCATGAAACAAATATGAGTATTATCTAAACATTGGTTATAGCCAGGAACATTACAGCTATACCTTCTGATGTTCAAGTTTTGTCTTTTCTCTCAAAAAAACATTTTTTATTAAAATAGTTTTGCACTTTTAATCAAAACAGAAAGATTTTTTTTGTCTTTGTAACAGGCAGTGTTGTTATGGAGAGCCTGTGAAAGAGAAGCGGGGAGGGTAAAGAGAGCTCTGTCTGTTTTTGTATGCTCCTGCAAGCTCCCATGATCCATTAGAGAGGCTGAGAATGAATGAACGAGTGCTGCTCCCGGAGAAAGCGCAGCAATAGTTTCTTCAGTTCCCACCTTATTGATTTCTGCAGGATATATAGAACCTGGGGCGCAGAGGTAGAAGAGGGAGGACCACACTGATATTAAGTCGTTTTCCCATCTTTTCCAAAAATCTTTAATCAAAGTTTAAGTGAAATACTAACATGCCCACTTGACGTGACCTTTTAGCCCCGTTATGAATCACCTGTTTTTTGAGCTGAGCTGAGTGACCAAGAGCGGTTAGAGAAAATTTCCTAATCACAAATCGCTGCAAGAAAAAAAGAACAAGTTCAGAGGCAGAGTTAAATGGCCACCGAAGGGCTTGTTTGCTGTTGACCTTTGACAAATACTAGACAACAAATCTATGTTTAAAGTACTCGCCCAACAGGATTCCTTTATAGCACTAAGTGACTCCAGGGAAGAACGAATCCTTCAAAAGTCACTCCCGCCCAAGCCCAAAAGGGCTCTGCTAAACCAAAACAAAAGAAGATACTTCCTGCACAAATATGGCTTTATGAAGGATGATATACGACAGGATGGGGGATTCATGTCTACAGGGACGATGCAAACAGCACGATTTGTGAGCATACGAGTGCCTGGCGTATAATGACAAATATGAAATCAATATAGTGACCTTAATTTGCCCAAAGCATAACTGTGATGTAGTACACGGTGTTTCGATTAAGGGAGGTATAAAAAGATGGTGTCTGTGTGTTGTGAGGGCAAAGAGGCCATGCCCTTTTGAACCCTGGCGCTCACCGAAAGCGTGGCAGCCATAAAAGGAACAACCAGCCCTGTTTGGTCATTGAATAGGCTCCTTATGGCTCATGGGTAATAATGTCACGCCTCAAGACGTTTTTTAAAAAGAGCCGGCGAATGATAGCTACCAATGTGTTCCGCAACACTGGCAACATTATGGCAGCCGAGGAGAAAATATAATAGCTTGAATATGCTATGAATAACAAAACCTGTCAATACTCACCTCTAGAGGAATTGCTGATCAGACACAGTTCATGCAAAGTGTTCGTGTGTGTGAGTGAGAATTTATGATATGTGTCCCTATATAAGAGACTGTGTGCATTTTTGTGTGTGTGTGTGTGTGTGTGTGTGTGTGTGTGTGTGTGTGTGTGTGTGTGTGTGTGTGTGTGTGTGTGTGTGTGTGTGTGTGTGTGTGTGTGTGTGTGTGTGTGTTTCTGTTGGATTTGTGCTTTGTACTGGATGGACGAAGTGTCCATTTGAATTTCCATCTGATGGAATTCAGATTCAGTTGTGTTTTCTAATTTTGTCATGAAAAAGATGTGAGTCTAAATATGTATAAATTAAAGATTGCTGAGTTTAAACTATAAGTGTATTTGAGGATCTATTAATGGCAGCCCAATAGGACAATGCAGCAGGGCAGAGAAAGACAATAGGTGAAGATGAGGGCCGTACAGGACTGGCAGAACGTCACCAGGGAAGATTGCTGATGTCTAAGGGATACTATACACGATGACCTAATTAAAGGTTATTTTAATTTCTAAAATACATTTTGGTCACCTTAGACAGTCAAAGTATAGATAAAAAACATTGTAACTTCAACAGTGATCCCCTAATGTGGATGTCAATATTCTCAAATTAAGTCAGCACTTTAACCAGCATAGTCTTTTTTTATATATTTAACTAAATACAAGACAACACAAGTCCTACTTTTTTTGGACCACGTTATTTATAATTATAGTCAGAAACAAGGAACTTCTGACTGATAAGAGGGCAGCCTACAACTATAATATTATATGTAATATCATATGTTATCAAGGGTCAGAACCGCAATTGAGTTGCAAGATTATTTTTAGAATACATTACTGGGGTTCTGTGGTTAGTTTTTTTTCAATTGTAGTACATTACTTGAGTAGAAAACGTTTTTTAAGGTGTGTCAGTCAAGGGACCTCATAATTACAGGCAACATTGTTTGCTGTGATTAGTGGAAAGTGCAGTACGTTAGCTTTCACTTAAAAAAACAAACAATAAATTAATTAAAGAATATTATCACTTGAATGGAGGAAAAAGGAGATCACTTTGAAAATGAGCCTTTGGGCTCTAACGTGAGACCTGAGAGGGGCATTTTAACCTTAAGATGTTCTGTAATTAAGTAACAAACCATTCAAAGGCTTGTTTTAGCCCAACACCACGGAGCTTCTCATAGAGCCTGTAAATGAGTCCATCTTGTTTAGCACTGCCTCTGGGCTGTTAGCAGCCGAGGGCAGAATGGCTCACACAATGGAGCCTTTCGGTTAGAGCTTAGCCCTTAAAACAACACGCCACTCAATGATCCCAATAATCCTCCTGGAAAACAATGCCGGGACACATCGGGCAGGCCTGTGTGGGATGGAGGGTGGCAGGGGGACACTGATGCCCCCGTGGTGCCGTCCCATTGGGGAGACGTTCCCAACGGGACGGCTCTTTTCACAGCCTGACCTGGAAGCGAACAGCACGGTGAGGCTTGTGGGGGGTAAAACTGAAGGGGGTGGACTGCACAAATAATCTGTCGCAATGACTTCTTTAACCTGCAATGGGTGACAGAATATTCTTGTCTAAAAACAAAGAAATATATATTGCTTGTTACAGATCAAGAAAAAGTATTGGGGAACTTTTTATTGATTTGACAAAATTCTGGAAACCAGTGGATTTGCAAGGGAAGAATTCTCATTTAAATGTCTTTTTGCCTCATATTTTCTATATTAAACAACTCAGAAAGCTAGCCATTCAGTCAGCACAGCTTCAACTCAGCCTGCTCCAAAACAAGTCCACTGATTGTTGTGTTTAAGAGTTATGAAGCTTCATTTACTTTATTTTGTGATATTTATTAGGTAAAGCTGCAACAGCAGAAGAGAATATGAGTAGAGGCGAATAGTTGCATGATTTATTGTGCTGATATTTGGAAGTAGAATTTTTATTTTTATAAGTATACTGGACTACAAGTTGGACATGTATGACAGACCATTGACTGAAAGTCATGTCTGGGCATCTTGGTCAATTTAAATATGTCTTTTGAATTTACTGTTTTCAGGAGGATAAAGAAAGAGTTAGCTTGAGAGAGGGATTGAGAGAAAGGTGTTAAGAAAGAGAGCAATGTTTTGGTGTTGGGTGAAATTCAGGAGGACAGGGATAAAGCAGAGGCCCCCTGGGTCATAAATACCATAAGGCCTCCAGCATATTACCCAGTGCCAGGCCAATCTCTGTTCATTACCGCTCCACGCTACTCAGCACTTCATTTAAAACTCACATTCCTTTAATTAACACACACTGCTGGGTACAGATGAGCCAGTACAGAGCCTTGTCTGTCTGTCCCTTAATTTTACTACTCACTCAATTATGTGTCTCTGTCATCACAATTCTTTTGCTCTTAATTCTTTTCATCTTACTTGTCATTTCATTTCCTGCTTTGTGGCAATTTCCTTCTTAACTGGCGTCTTGGAGTGAAAGTACCATGTCACTAACAAGATAAACTAAACATAAGTCCATGCTATTTTTTCCCAAGTACATTTTATAAACACAATTAGTCTCCAGACACACTTTTTTGGTCTTGTGATAGTGATGAAAGAGTAGAAAGAAAGACGGCTGCATCAGAATCTGAAGAAACAGTTTGTCCAACAAATTGTATGTGGTAAATGCTTATTCATTTGTTATTTCCACCAATTACACTGTGGCAGAATTAGCTCCATTAGACAACAAAAGGCGAGTATTTAAAGAAAGAAATGCACATCATTTTTTTTTTGCTGCACTCAAACCTTCACATAAGCCTAAATCAACCGCCTCTGGGTGTTTTTCATTTTAAATGATAGCCGTGAAATGATACACGATGATCTACATGATAGATACACAAGGCAGAAATGAAATCTGGATTGTTTTTATAATGTCCTCGGCACGGGTAAGACGCAGGAAAAATCAGCCATTCATCTAAGCTCATATTGGTTTCACAATACATCGCCTGCTGTTATTAAAGGAGTCTTCTGTGCAGCTTAAAGTAAATGATTCTGCTTCTATCACGGGCGCTTATGTGGATCAGATGATGCGTCTACTGATAGGTTTGTAATGGACTTTTCCTGTTCATTAACTGAGTTATAGCACCAGGATTTTATGCTTTGCGGTTCTAAATTGAATAATGCATCTCCACTGTTTAAAGTAATATTAATATTTTCAAAATCAATGTTAGTAAAATTTTATGTACACAGTTGTATTTGTTGATGGCTGGCCGCCGCAAATAAAGATAAGATTTATGAAGGTGTGGGTCTCCTCTCTCTGTGCTATTATCACAAGTGAAATGCAGACCATAAAAACTTTAATTAAAATTTTAATTAACACAGGTAATCAATAGGGTGTAACATAACATCTCACATATTCTCAGTGGCATGGAGGAAAATGTAATCAAACAAATACAGAGGGACCAAATATGATGATTTTATAGGCTAATAAGCACAAGGTAAGTGTGGCAGGACGAATTAGAATGTCACACTCTTTTTTTCCCCCTGTGGTGTTTTGTAATGTGCTCAAGGCTTCAATGCATCCATTTGTTCTTGTCTAACCTTGTATTTATTCTGGATTTTCCCCTAGAATCTATACCATCTTTTTAAACTTTTCCTATTAGATCATGGCAATCTGAATTAACAACTTTTCATCAGTCTGCCTCCTGTAATATGTCAGTTGGTAACTTGTATTTTGAATCAGAACCTGCATGCTTTTGTCTTGGTTTTAAATACATGATTATTCAAATTTGCATTCAATTAACAAACTGTGAAGAATGAACGGTGTGTTGAAGACAGAAATTGTCAGTTCTACATAATTTGTTTACTTTATAATCCTCAAGAACTGTGGATTTTTCTTTATAACTCAAACTTTCTTTCTCGTGCCATGAATAACCAAAACTGTATATTGTTCATCAAAACCAAAGATCACTCTTATTCCAATTAATAACATGATGCATTAGGTGCTACTTCTACTAGGCGTGTTACAATGAACAAATAGACACACACCACTGTTGCAGTCTGTAAACTCTCTGACTCTATTGAGTTGTGATGTTGGAGTAAGAGAGAACTTTTAATTGCATGGAGCATATGTGAGGTCATTTTGACCCTGTTTGTCCAAAGATCAAAAGGCTACAGATACAGTATATAGCTTATCTTCTGCATTCGGATGGGTGGTAAGGCCGTCAAAAGCCAACAAGCAGTTGTGGATAGCAGATGATGGTGGAAATCATCAATTAATTGATTATACCATTGTTACCAAAATCTGTTAAAACATTTATTTTTACTTTTGATGCTCATTAGAAGTATCTCCTGGTTAAATAATGAGTACCCACGGTGAAACAGACAAAGCAGACCACAAAATAGATCATATAATAAAAGCGAAACCAGCATATAATAATGACACATATTGTTTCATTTACATGTGTTTATTAATTAAGAAAACCACATGAAAATACTTTAGGCAGTCAGATTGAAGGAGAACATTAATACTAGTAAAGCAGACAAACTCTAGGCTACGTATCCTGTTAGGGATCGAATGGAGCTGGACTAAAGCATGAATGTTGAGGGAAGAAGGACAAAGCAAGTGAAAGACTAAAAACAGAGTGAAAGAGAGTGGTAGGGGGAGCGTATTAGGGTAATACGACTGAAGATTGTGTGCCACTGTCATCTCTCCTCTACCATTTCTCTCTCTTTCCTCTACTTTTGCAGAGGTAATCTCCCACACAGCTTGACGTAGGCGGGCCTCAGCTCAGCCAAACAATAAATACACTGGATTGGCTGCAAAATGGGAATCGCATATGAGGCTATAAAGCAAATTTCAATCATGCTCCATAGGCCTTCTAACATTGTTATGGAGGGTAGGTACACTTGTTGACCCTGAGATTGTTGAAATAGTGAGTGACTAGTGCTCAGCCAGAAAGTGATTTACTCAAAGTTGAAGACAGTTTGGGGTAAGTATACCACATTTTACCCTACAAACTTTCTCTGAAATCTGTAATTACACAATCATGGGATGGCCTGATGTTTTTTTGCAACTTTTACTTAGTAAAACTATCAATATTTACAAATGTAATAAAGACACAAACTATAATTCATGCAGGGATGTTGATAGGTTTTCAATGTAGTGAGTCGCACAGGTTGAGCGGGTCCCCCAATATAATTTGTGAATTTATTTTTTATTTTTTTATTTATAGACAGACTTCACATAAATCAAGTTAAATGAAAATATCAAACAATATATTGAGTTAAAAGATGATTTTTAATCTCCATATGGAAATTCTATTCTGGCTCTCATCCCTCCCCAAATAGGTCAGAGGTCATGTTCAACTACAGAACAACACCTTGAAGCTGGCAGGCTCTCTGTGTCTCGCTAAAGCACACATCAGCAGAAAGCAGAGTACCATTATATTTCCAATTTTAACCTTTTCTTAATTTTTATGCGTGGATGTTAATTCATCTATCTAAACAACATAACATGATCCGCGACCCAGACAAACAACATGGAGCAACATTCAATATATTCAATATATTTTTTATAAATCTACACCACGTACTTGTCAGATTTTTTTAGCTCCTGCGTTAGACACTTTCAGTTTACTTGTATTTCTGTAGAATTCGGTTACCTTTAGCCTTTCCTCCAGCTGTGTTGTCTCAGAGTGTGTAGGTATGTGTCAGGATGTGAGTGTCAGGAATGAGCAGAGTCAGAACAGGTATGTGTGAACAGGTGTGTGTGTGTGTGTGTGTGTGTGTGTGTGTGTGTGTGTGTGTGTGTGTGTGTGTGTGTGTGTGTGTGTGTGTGTGTGTGTGTGTGTGTGTGTGTGTGTGTCAAACTGTGATAAAAGTATTTGCTCTCTAGACCTCAGAGTAACCTAGCTATGACAAATAGTTTCCCTCTCTCTTTCTCTCATCACTGCCCTCGACCCTAACTGAGAATTTAATCTGCAAACAGTTCGATTTGATGGGCAAATATTTGTGCAGTTTCAAAAGGTTGTTCAGGCTGAATATTTTAAGTAAATGTTTGTGCAGATGTTTTCTATTTTTCTGTTTTATTTATACCTGCAACAATCTCTCCACTTTTTTCCTCATTCTCTTATCTCATATATAACAGTTTTGTCTTTGCAGCGGGAGTTAGTATCTTCTCTGTGTTGATTCTCATGCAAGTATAGAGCACAGATGGTGTAACTCTCTGTGGAAAAAACGGCTTGCTCCTCCTCTGTCCCCGGTGTCAAACTTGTTGGCTAGCTTTACAATGAACAGATTTTTTACTGCTCACATCTAATAAATATTTAGGATTAACTCAATGAAACGATGCAAACACAAATGAAATGTATTTAATGGGCATCCTGTCCATTGGAGGAGTTTCAATAGGGCACCGTTGAGGTGTGAAATGGCTACAACAGGCAATATAACACTCACATGGTCTCTCTCTCTCTCACGCTGTCTTTTTGTCTCTCGCTCACACACTCCCATGCACACACAAGGAAAAAAAGCACCAAATATTTTCTGTCAGCAAGATTGCGCATACCCCCAACCTTCACATAATTTACTGCCGTGTGTCTACAGAGTGTTTGGTGCAAAAGTGTCACTAAATCTCGGCCCTCAAAGTCAAACGTCAGGTAAACCACAGAGAAATAATGTTTATTTTCTCTTAGCCCTGGCCCTGTTCTTAACCATACTGTCAGAACACCAAGAGCTCGTATATCTCACAAATTCCCCCATGATCTGTACAAGTAGCCTTTGAAAAGTGACTGAGAACAAACTGCAGCTGATTCTTTATTGCTTATAAGTCTTTAGACAATGACACACAACTTTTACCTTATTCCAGAGAAGTATTACAAGTCCTGACCATCTTAATAAGATATATGAATAACTGAGCTAATCAGACCTGGCATTAAGATGCGCCTTGGAAGTTTGCGATTACAAGTGGACAGCTTTCAGTGCAGATGTGAATGCACCCAATACGCATTGACGGCGCATTGAGATCCGATCGCTCAGACCACATTTGGAGGTGGTCTGGGCCACATTTGGCCAGATTCTTAAAGCAGTCTGTTCGCATATGTGTCCTTAGTCACATTGAAGGACCGCCTCCTCAACTGACATGTGTGCGTGTCTGCATAGGCGTTGTGCTGCTGGAGCTCACCGGAACGACACGCCACTTTTTTTCACCAAGTGACGTGATAGAATATTTGCATAATGTGGTTGAAGTTCATATACACTTTTTGTTTATTGATTGATTTACCGACATCAATGAATTGAGTAACATGCAAGAAAACATTCCACCTTAAAAGTTGCTATAGAACCGGGAGAAGAGATCACAAGGGGTCACCTAAGGCACATTATAATGCCCGATGTGAACTGACTGTCCACTTGTAATCGGTTCACCCAAACCGGGCCTTAGTGCAACTCAGTGCATACAGTGTAGCTGTGCACTTAACATCTATGTACCTGCAGGTCTTTTCATATCCTTCAGTTGGCAACGGCTTGGAAAATGAATGTGTATTTTTATTTATAACTGCTTTATTAGAACTTCCCTTTTGTCACTGCTGGCCTCGTCTTGACACAACATGGCTTTTAGACATTTAGCAAAAAAGACACAGAAACAGCAAAGAGCTCAACATCTCTTTACGTTATCACCGAAAATCATAATATATCCATAGGCTACTTTTTGAATTAGGAGAAAATGTGTATTCATATTTTCATCAATCTTCAACAATAAATTCTAAGTTTTGAAAGATACTTCAAATAAACTAGAACCAAATTGCATTTTACTACATTTCTTTCTAAAGGCTGCTCATGGTCCGTGTGTTTGTGTGTGTAGAGTGTGCGAGCGTGCATGCACAAGTGTTATGGTTTACATTTGTGTTTGTGTGTTTGAGGCACATTGATGACAGCACCTGAGACACACACCAAACTATTCTCCCGCTCTCTAAATGATTGTCTGCTTGTGCTTAACCCCCTCAACCCTATTCGCCACTTTAATAGGATTTCTCAACCCAATCTGACGCCCTCACTACCCACCCCCATAACCCAACAGCCTGCACCATTATACTAAAAATCCCTCCATGAAAAATGCATTTATACAAACACTTTGCACACAGAGAAGGAGAGATTAACAGTAGGAAGAAAGAAAGTAAGAGGGACAGACCGAAAGTAAGCAAGTGCATGCAAGCACCTCAAGCACGACCACAGCCCACCCTCCACCGCGGTCATACTTGTTTCCACTCCTAAAGATTCACAATGGGGCATTCTCTAATAACAAATCATTTCTCTCAAAGTATGCTTTTTAATCTGGCCATTCTTGACAGGGCCCATCCTTTCCGCTGAAGTGGAAGACCACTTAGAGGCCAGGCCAATAAGGCCCAGCAGCCCTGTGGCCTGACTGGGGTGATTTGTCAGGCCCCTCCAGTGCGCCTATGGTGGTCACACGGATGGATTTATCCCAAGGTAAATGGAGATAGCCCCAACCGGCCGCGGGACCCGGCACTCTGATTACAGACCCTCTCCTCGAGTTGCATTGATAGATGTTGCTTGTGTTTATCTATTTACAATGCCACTAAATCTGCGAATACAATGTAACACGGGCGGAAGGGGTACGACTCTGGGGGATGAGTGAAAGAGGGAGCGAGGCCCGCATGCGTTTGATTTATGCTATGCTATGCAGAGCAATAGAGAGACAGCACAGATGAAAGGTCTGGGATGAAACAGCGTCGGTGGGGCGGAGGTTGTGGTTTTGCATTGGGGTCAGAAGGGCGCTAGGATGAATCTCATGCATTTTCTCACACTGGGTGCTGTCCACCATGCCATAAGAATAACAAACACGCAGGAAAAGGAATGAGGGGAGCGTTTCAGGCACACAGGGGAAAACAGAATGTACTTTCGCGACAACAATGCGGAGCCAATCGGAGATGCACGGTGGTGAACATTTATCCCAGCGCTTCCACATCTATGGTGAAGAGTAATTCCATCCAGGGACAATCACTGGGAAGGCTCTGGTTCAGACAACCTCTTCCATCTCATTCCCATCCAACCAACCTGAACCGGCTCGGCTCCACACAGCCATGTAGAGAGCACCTTCCTCGGGTTACCACCAGCCATGATAACAATGAGTTAAAAGGAGTCGTATTGGAGACATTGGAGGTTTTCCTAGCTTTGTCTGTCCGAGTCTTAAAACTAAGCAGCAATAATTAAATCACCTCTCAGGATACCTGTTGACGAGGCCTATCAACATGTTGATCTACAAAATATGGCAAAATAAAATCAGCTGTGAAGATTGAAAATACATTACATGCAGTATAACATAAATTATTGTTTCTGGGAAACTGTTCCATGAATTTGAAGAAGAATTCTTCTCATTCTATGTGAAGTGATGAAGCAAGGCGCACTATTTTGATCTCTGGTGTTCTATTTGTCTTTCAAAGGTAAGTAAGGATGGCGTACAAAAAAAGTTCTGCCTCGATAGGAATACACATTTCGACAAACATCGTGCTTTAATGTTTTGTTTGAAACATGTAAGCTCAAATAAATTCCTGGAGTTCATTAAACCCATGAAATAGTTTTTTATTCTTGTGTTTGCTTTTGTGCTGAGAACTTCTACGTTTTCTATTGATCACTTGAAACAATGATGCTGCCACAAGTGCAGATGATTGCGCACAGTCTTTCTGTTCATCTCTTGTGAATGACACGATTCCAAAAAGAGGACCAAGGGTAGGTTACAATATTACTATTACAAAAGCTGCTTCATAAAGACCACATGCATTGTAAGAAACGACTCACTCCTGTCCGACTGAAAGGAATGTCTCATTTCCTCCTCTGTGGGGCACAGTGATGATGACCCTGTTGTATCAATGTCATCTAAGCCTGTTGAAATCCAGCTGTCACACCTCAAATCCAGCAAGATATAAGAATCCGACTTCATAGGCATCAACGGTGGGATCATCGTCGGCAAGAATTGCCAATGGACAGCTGATATAAGGGATGCTCCATCATGTCTGATCTCAACCAACTAGACCGCTATAAGAATAGGCGCCCAAGTTGTTCCTATCCACAGTACAGTATCCCCTACCGTACACGCCCACACACCCCAACAACCCCCCTCGTGCCCCAACCTCTTGGAAAGCTTATGTATGGCGCTCTCATTGTTTCCTCAGCCTATTGAGGTAAAGATAACTGTGGGTTGTGAGAGTGCTGAGTGATTATACATCAGTAAAATCACAGGGGGTATATATCACTGCCACTGGGACAC
Organism: Anoplopoma fimbria; assembly: GCF_027596085.1. Taxonomy (NCBI): domain Eukaryota; kingdom Metazoa; phylum Chordata; class Actinopteri; order Perciformes; family Anoplopomatidae; genus Anoplopoma; species Anoplopoma fimbria. Next base: position 11,220,141 of record NC_072456.1, read on the forward strand.
ACCCACTGGAATGAATTGGGTCAAATGAGAGCAGTGCATCGGGCAGGGCGCATTGACAGTTACTAATGCACCTCCCATGGCCACTAACAGGAGTGTACAAATTGCCAGAGGTTTGTAAACTTTGCCTGTTTAGGGCCGTTAGCCAGGACTTACTAGGAGATTTGTAGTACTGATATAAGGTAGGTAACTAAATCAACACTTCAACGCTGCACCGGGATGAAGGGGCTGGACTTCATTTGAACAAAGAGGAGGGTGAATTCCTTCCATACGTATCGGCCTCAACAACAAGACAGGTAAGCAGGGTTGAGACAGAGAGTAGAGAAGATGGAAGGTGGTGAGTGAAGATCGAAAGGTAAAAGCTTTTTTTTAAATGTCTACCATGGACTTCATCACGAGGAGCCAGAATTGTAACACATATAAATTAACTATGTCATTACAACCTTTCCCCAAAATTACTTTAGTTGCAATGACCTTGCTATTTCTTTAACATTGTTAACAGTTCCTACAGTTGAAAAACACTTTAACCATTCCACTACATACTTTTGCCATGCACAGATATTGATGAACAATCATGCAGAAAAACATGCAGAAAAGTACAATATGAAAATCAATTAGATTCCTTCAAAATGTAATTGCTTTTGCAAAATAAATGTATATGTATATATTGTAGATATTGTTAGGTAATTAGGTAGTTAGGTAATAAAGTCATTCTGTCATGATAAACAAATTGAATCTAAGGTACTATCAATATTTAAATCAATACACATTTACTTCTGTGTCTTCTCATGAGGCTGTGGGAAATTGAAACAGCACCTTTTTATTCAAATGTTGGACTAAATAATGAGCACAGTAGCTAAAGCTAATGTCTTTCAATTAATTGCTGAGCCAGTATTTAATTTAATCTCAGCAAAAACTTTGTTGAACAGTTCATCTAAGGACATAATAATAATAATTCTGTGGCAATTATCAAAAATGTCTGAGTAATCCTGAATATTGGGAAATTAATATATGTATCTGTGCAGGGTGGGATGTCGTAAGACAGACAAGTGGAAGCTGCAGAAGGAATGTTACACCCTGCTCTGTGATCCTGCCACACCACTCTGTTTGTTCTCCCTCAGACCTGTTGTTTTATCACACTACAACATCAGAGAACACAGACATGCTCGGATACAAATGGCACATCATTAACAAACGGTCATGAAACGCCACAAAGCTGTTTTAAGTGTTTGTACATTTAATGAGGATGAGTGATGCTGTTTGGTTGATACAAAAATATTATATTTATAGGCGTATATTTTTTATATTTTAGATGTATAGAACTACAGAAGTGTCTATCTGTCTAATTCAGTGTGTTTTGCCTAAAGAAGGGTATTCACAGTCACACCTGTCTGCTGCAGTTTGCACTGAGGCGAAGGGAGGCACAACAGGCATGCAGTGTCTATACACAACTGTGCACCTGGAGAGAGGGACTTGATGGCTGCACACACACAGAGCAACATCACATAGAGAGGGAACTCTCAGTGTTGTACTGATTCTACTTTCGAACATTTTTTATGTTAAAGAAGTTGGCATCATTTCTTTAACTTTTTGGGGGTATTTTCAGATGCTAACATTTGGACAATTGATCGTGGTTTTTAAAATGAATATAAAAAAAATCTTTAATTGTAATATATGAATGTCATTTTACATAAATAAATATACTTAAGTGATTAAAAGGCTTTAGAGTCTTTGCTTATATGGATAGTTATGGTATAGAGCCTTTGGTTTGATATTCTTATGTTTTAGGATTTTTAAATAACTCCTTCTATGATGTTCACAAAGCTGGTTTTATGGGATGCATGATCGGTAAATTCAGAAGCCACCGTGGGCTGAGAGGAGACTGTCAGGTTAAAGAAAGCAGTGTCTACTTCTGTTCAGTCTAACTCTATGTTAGCAGCTATGTACCAGTATAGTGTGACTTGGCCTGTGGCTTGGCAGTGGACCGACACTCTGAAGCCCTGCGTTCATATGTGTGTGTGTGAGTGTCTGAAGCTGTGACCTCAGATGTGTACAACACCTGTGTCCACTAAGCATAAGATGTACTAAAGACCTGCAGCTGCTCGCTTACCCATCTCTCTCTCTCTGTCTCTCTCACTCTCTCTCTCTCTCTCTCTCTCTCTCTTTTTCCTCTCTCAATGTGTCATGCAACATGGATTCACACACACATACACACACACAAAAAGCATGCACACACGTTTATGTGGCTTACCTGTACCATAAATATGAACATGCATAAACATATATAGCACCTCTCACTACATAATACATACGCATACACAAAGACATACATCTTCCTACCTCTTACACATCCAATCACAAAAAAACGTAAGTGTATTTTCACTCTAAAACACACACTCCCAGTCCATTGTGTTGGCTACTCACAAAACCCACATGCGCGCACACACACACACACACACACACACATTTTCTCTCTCTGCAGGATTATGACATGTTATTAATTGCCACCATTATCAGCGACAGCTTGCCCGAGAACTGGGCCCTTCTCTGGGGGCGTGAGGCCCGACGACGCAGAATACAAAAAAGTGTGAGAGAGAGAGAGAGAGAGAGAGAGAGAGAGAGAGAGAGAGAGAGAGAGAGGTGAAGAGAACAGAGACACGGATAGGAAAGGGGCACATTGAGAGAGTGAGTGAGTGATGGAGGGAAAGGAAAGAGGAGGGCGAGACAGGGGGAGGGGGAGGGAGAGAGACGGCGAAGGTGTAATGCGTCACACAGTGCGATGCAACACTCTGCCCAAAAGGGATTGTGGGATTGTGAATAATTTATCAGAAAACATTTTTCTTGGTCCTTTCCACAGACCCACAAATCCTCCCTGAGCTCTCTTTAGAGCGGGGGCTGGAGATAATGTACTGTCTGAGAATGTGTTATGTGTGTGTTGGCGAACATATGTACTGACTTCCGGCTCACTCTCACACTCAGCAACATAAATGTTCGATCATGAATGAGTATGTAGGAGTTATCTCCACGAAAATACACACATGCGGAAGCTGTGGCACGTTACCACAGCAACAAAAGGAATCAGGGACTCGTCCAGACTATTTGTGTTGCCAAAATGTTATTGGATGGTGGATCACACATGATTAAAGAACCATGTTCTATTCACACTTTATGAAGGCAATGACCATAGTAAATCATAAACAAAGATATCATCAAAGTACTTATTTCGAAGCTGAATCAGTGACACAGAAATCTCTGAACCTCGTCACATGTTCACTGGCCCGTCTCTTCCCTGCTGTAGAGAGAGAGACAGAGAAATTGATTGGAAGGAGTTTGAAGGAGAATTCGATTGTCAACAGCATCCTGGCCTCAACTCCCCCAGCCCATTCATCTGTAGCAGCAGAAAAAACAGTTACGTGAACTGTCACACCCAACTCTACTGTTAATTTAAGGTAATTAGCGAGCGAGTGATTCTCAATAGATCACGGTGCAACTGGCAGGCTCCACAATATTTCACAGCCAATCTGTTGCCTTAGGAGCCCCGCCTACGTCCCCCTCCCTCCAGCTCTCCATTTCTCTCATTTCAGACACAGATACTAGGCCTCCACATGCAAACACTCTCTGCTGATAAACACACAAATCCACACACTGACAAATATGCTGACATTCTCTGACATTCTATTGTATACCGGCTGTATGATAACAGAAAATGTATTTTGTGCTAGTTCAGGTGTCACAGTTTACTTTCCAGACAATGTACTCGCAACTCAGCCTAATCCTACACTGTAAAAGCCTTTTGTCAAAATAACAATAGTTTTATGTATCTAATGTGACAAAATGCTCTTGTGGCTGAATTGGAGCAAATCCCTGCAGCCAGGTTACTACATCTTGTGGAAAGCTTTATTCAAATTAGTGGAGTCTGGTGTTAATAAGAGGTTTCAAATTAAATGTTCAGCAATTACATTTTGGCAAAAAAGTTCAGATGTCTACATACTTCTGCTATAGAGTGTAGGCCAGACAAAAAAATCACTATATTGACTTGTCGTAAACAATATTAGACTTCGTCCTTGCGCAGACATAGCACTTTTTTGTTAACAGATGATCGTAAAAGTCCTTTTTATCTATTGTTTTGGTTGTGTGGTTTTATTTCATGTCTGCTTTATTTATTTAGGATATTTTAAAATTGTTTTCTTATTCCAATTCCAAAGACATAATATTCTCAGGAATTTAAAGGGTATTCTTATACCCTAATATAGTATAAACTCTGTGAGTTGGATTTTAACACCAGCTCCAGGGTGTCTTAACAGGGACGATGCAATGCATGCTACCTAATTATTCAATATTCTACATTTTTTAATTTTATCAAATTTAAAGACACAGTCCAGCATCCTGCAACATTGCAGTTTGAGACGCTATCTAGATAGCTAAGTTAGCCAGCTCTGTAGCTAAGGTAACCATGTTAGTTGTCTCCAAGGGTTTAGTGCTCATAGACAGTATTGTGAGAATACAATACAAGAGACAGGAGAAAACCCCACATTTGATCGTCTTGTGAACTCAGTAAAGGTGTCAAAATAACGGCTGCTTGCTCCAAGTCTTTTCTGACAAAACAAACAGATGTCACATGTGTACTAAACATACCACTCCTCGGCCACAGAGTCTTTTAACTCTCTGAGTTCAAAGATGATGAACTAGTGCTTTGGCACTTTTGGTTTAGTTTTCATGTCTGAGATTGTTTGTTTCCAGAGTCTGTGTAGTTGTTAACTTGCGTTTCAGTGAGTCTATAAATTCACACACAATCGCAAATACTGTTCAAAGAGGGTGTTAACAACTTCAAACATCTGAGTTGTATTTATACATGCCTCAAATATTGGAGACTGGCTAGGGATGTAGAAACAGTTTAAATACAAGATGCTATCAGAGTTCTTTAATCATTTCTTCAGGCACATTTCTGTTGAATGTTGACAAAACCTTTAAAAAAATCCAGATTGGTATGAAAACTAATTTATTTTACAGTATAAGTCTTGTGTGTAGCCATTATCCACATTATTATGTGTGAAAATGAGACTCATTTTGTGCTGTATTTTTCCAAAGCTAATACTGTAAAAAAAAAAAAATTGCCTTTACTATTTAGCAAAACAATTTTTGACAACTTGTGAAATGTAAGGATCTTCGAAATACGAGATTGGGAGTGAAATTTTTTTATCCACTGCAAATCTGCTGCGTAAATAAGACGTGTGAATGCCCGAGGAGGCTGCAGTGCAGTAGTGGCATGGTTCCAGAGTCATCAACGTAATAGTTGTATTATGTCCAGCATGTTGAACAATGGCACAGTATTACCTTTATGTTCAACAATTGATAGAAAATCTATTATGGAACCAATAGTTTCATATACCAACAGCCATGAGGAAGGCTTATAGCTTTAATATTTTGTAATAGCCAAACCTCACCTCTGCTCAGTTTCAGACAGTAGGTGAACCAGCAGGCCTCTGTAGAGCAGCTGGGGAGGTGTGAGACTACTTTAGCTCGCTGCACAACATCAATCTCTGAGAGTCTCTAAGACGTTCACACATTCATACACCCACACATGCATGTATCATACTTGCACTCACATGAACACCTGCCATGTTCTATAAATGGTACTTTGTTATTATAATGGAATGGATAACGGTTTAAGTTTTACCACCACAATGACCACAATAATAATAGTTCAGTGGTAGACACTGCACTACGGTACTGATAATGGCAAACCATAGAACACAGATGTACACCATGGCACACTATGTATTAGTTGCCATGTATCTGGAGTTAGGTATGTGATTCTACATGGGTAAAGTGTGCATGCATGATTTGGACCTCCTTGTAACATGATTAGATTTCACAAGTTATTAAAGAATGTACAAATAAATACATTGATTTGAACAGTTTAGAATGAATGCACATGCATAAACCAAATCCCAACAGTGTAACTATGCTTACTCATCAGTATCATTACACATCTGCTTATATAAGTGCAGTACAGTAACAAGTGTTCAGAGAGGAAAAGACGCAATCATTTCCAAGACCCCAGCAGCACTGATTTTGGTTAGCATAACGGTTTCATTACAGGAAACAGGATTCCTGAGAATACACATCCAAACTATTTCCTGTTTCTCTGGAAATTACGTTAAAGGCTGATACATTCAAATAAAGGTATAAATACAGAAGTACTTTACGAGTGGCAGCAATGAGTTGGGGCAGCCGCTTCATAGACGGAACACTGATTAACATGCTTTAACATATTCTGTTTCCTTATACAACCAAAAAAGGCAAATATCACTTCCACAAGGCTGTTCTCAGCAGACAGATCACAGGCAATTTTGAATTCCTCGCAGCTATAGCGCAGTTCAAACTGAATGCAAACTTTATTTTATCAATCAATCAATTTGTTCGTCACATGAAATTTTACAAGGTTCTCCACTTTACTAAAATGCAACCCCATCAGCTCCTTCATTTTGCAATGCATTAGAGATGCGCAGAATGCAGTTATATCAGCAGGAATTAGGTGGGTCGGGTCATAAAAATTAACATTCTGATTAATTGCGGATGTGTAATGGTAAAATAATACATTATTGATGAGGAAAATATCAATTACTTTACATTCTCTAAAATGTGAACATAGCAGACAGCAAAGCCGAGCTGCAGAGCTGCTGTCTGAGACGCTATACACATTTACTCACAAGGAACAGCAGAATAACTTCATTGATTTTTTTCACAACCTGAAATGTTTTGTTCTATTTCCTTTGTCAAGTTTATGCATTATTCATCACAATCACACGCCGCTCTGCTCCCCCCGATCGACACAGGCACACAGAAAAAGAGTCACCTAGTTGAACGGCCCTGTCCATTGGTACTCTGAGATCCAGCCAAGTCTCGGTGAAAACATAGGACTCATTCTAATGTTGACTAGCATTAATGCCATTCTTTTGCATTCATAATTATTAATGCCAGAAAACAAACACTAAAGCGTTCAGGTTTGGCACCCATTGGTTTATTCGATTTTCTCCTTGTTGCATTTATTGTTGTTTTAAATGCCCAATGCGTTTTGGCAGTAGCTAAAGTTAAACCATCAAAACAAGTCAATATCCCACCTGGGAAAATGTGCTTCTGCTCCGGGACAGAAAATGTCAAATTTTTGGGAAAGAAATGACATATCCTAAATGACCATGTACTAATTAAACACTTCCAATGATGTCCTGTTAAGTTACAGACAACAAATCTCATAGAGCATAGAACTACAAGTCTACAAGCATTTTAAAAAGAACCATCCAATCAGCATATATGAATCATTAGTGGCTGGACAAAAACATCAATAAAACCAAAGAGATGGAAATTGAAACATTGAAGAAAAGACTACGAAAGACAAAAAGACAGATGAGAAGGCGCTTGTTGGAGAAGTATGGATTGGACCATCTTCTTATCCCTTTTTTCTGCCTCCCATCATAGATGCAATCTTAAGTTTGTCTTTTTAGGTTGCTTCACTTTCATCGTGGTACAAAACGGTGCCTTAAAGGGACCCGTTTGATTGTGTTGGTGTGTGATGGTTTGTATGTTTTTGTGTTAGCTTGTAATCAAGCGGTTAGCAGACACAAACAGAGAAAATACCATAAACACTCACCCTCCCTTTCATCGCCATAGTTTATGTTTCCATTGGGCATGGCACGTCTTTCATAAGGTCCGCACAAAAGTTCAGACTGGAACGTGGGGTTCCCTCGGGCAAGATTCCTGAAGAAAGAAAAAAAGAGGAAAAAAAAGTGTTTGTTCAAAAATAATCTATTTAAATACCATACAATGTACTCACAAACATCTGGCTTTACTCTGTATATGTTCAGATTTTTTTTGCTGTAGGAAGTAAGAATATTGACAACACAGGGACAAGAGTTGTTGTTTTCTGCTTTGTGGCTTGTCCTGATGTCTAATTAGACTCTTAAGGGCCTGTAGAGCAAGTTAAGGTTGAGTAAGCAAAGCCCCGTCTACTTAAAACATAGTGGCCACAATGGTTTCCTCTGCCTCTCAACTTTCCCATTAAAACATAGTATTTACTTTTTTGCTAACAGTTTGGGGGCGACCACCTGGGCCACATAGGGTCTTGGTATTACATTGCATAAGGTACCTATGAAACCGCTGCGTTTTCATAAGCATTTTGGTTAGTGTTCTTATGTTGCTAAGGAAAAATGCCAAAGATTTTGCAGACTCATTTTAACACTTGGCTGCACGGTGGTGTAGTGCTGTGAGTCGCCTCACAGCAAGAGGGGCCCGGGTTCATTTCCCGGACTGGACAACCTTCTGTGTGGAGTTTGCATGTTCTCCCCGTGTCAGCGTGGGTTCTCTCCGGGTTCTCCGGCTTCCTCCCACAGTCCAAAGACATGCAGCTGAGGTGCATTGAAGACTCTAAATTGCCCGTAGGTGTGGATGTGAGTGTGAATGGTTGTCTGTCTCTATATGTCTGCCCTGTGACAGACTGGCGACTGTCCAGGGTGAACCCTGCCTTCACCCATTGACAGCTGAGATCGGCTCCAGCACCCCTGCGACCCTTAACTGGATAAGCAGGTTACGGAAAATGGATGGATGGATTTTAACACTTTCTCATTCTGAGTTCTTAACAAAACGTCTTACAAAGGCTTTACTCTTTTGGGGCAATAAACAACATTTGACAGCATATTGTATGTTGTTTTGAATTAACTGTTTTTCTCAACTTGGCAGCAAAAGTTTGGAGATGAAGCCATACAGAGAATGTGAGACAAAGGCCATGAAGTCCAGCGGAGCAAATCTGCCTGAGAGCCCTGCACTGTCAAACTAGAACCTTGGAGCATTCAGTGTGTTTCGAGAATATGAGATGATTACATTCAGAGGTTTTCATCAACATTGTCTCAGTGGAAGTAAGACAGAGAGAGCCAGAGAAAGAGAGATTGGGGCGGTCGCTGGGGTCTGTAACAATCTTCATCTGATTTGTTTTTCCTCCTCTACCCTCACTGCCTCTTCTATCTTTCTCTGTATCTTTTCTGTCTGAGTGAAAATGTGAGCAGACTCAGATCATCGGGTCGCTAGGCAACGTTGGTCGTGTGCAGGCACGTAACGTAGGGGATTTGGGTCCTGTTTTAGTCGGACTTCTTTCTATTTCCTTCCTGTTGGTCCTCTCCCTTTCTCTCCTCTTCCTGCTCCTTTTTTCCTTTTCTTTTCTCTTGATTTGTCCTTTCTTTTGCCCCATTTCTTCTCCCTCCTTTCTGTCTGTAGGACTGCACAGTAGAGGTTTCTGCACCTGGGAGATGTGCAGTGCTTCTAGCCAGCCAGAGCAGCAGCAGCCGTGAGCATTTATCAAAGCCGTGCTCCGTAATGACCACTCAGCAGTGGGGAAATTGAGCTGACCCCGAGGCCAAGCTGTTAGAGGGGACTGGTGGGAAGGCCAGCGGGGTCAGGCCATCCTTGTCCCACCCACTTAGTGGGCATTTAGCGCTGAACCATTAGTTTACTGTTTGGAGGCCTCACAGCTATCCCTTGCACAGTATACACACACATGCACACTTACACACTTACACACTCACACACAATGTGGACAACAGCCCCTCCGCCTAATCCTCACACTTCAATGTTTACCTGACACAAGTTGTAAAAGGAAAAGAGTCAAAGAAAACGAGGAGGTAAACTTTGTTGGCTGCCAGTAAATGCTTAGACTTGGCACTATCAGAAACTATTTCTCTGTTGTTGTACTGAGAGCAGGTCAAGACAATGTGGGCAAAGTAGCTCTCGTTTACATTTTCTCTCAAGCATTCGGTATTCAATCCTACTGAAAATGAGACAATAAGCTGCTACTGAGCTGCGATTAACACTGGGATGCAAGGTTGTGATTCAAATTTGAGCGGTTGACAAACAGGGTATTTCAACATGAACCATAAATGATGGAGCTCTGTGTAATGGGCTTTACCAACTTCTAATTTAGAGGTAATATCTAACCATGCACGCCTTGTAGAACAATTGATGAAACAAGTGATGCATGTTCTTGCCTGACAATGCCTGTTTAATGTCAGCTTCAGAAAGGGAAATGAAGTGTTTGAAAAATAAATGATATAGAGAAATACCGTTCTAAATCCATCCTTTATAAAGCAAAGAGGTGCTCGTCTGTAGTATTTCATCCGACCTTTGTTGGTCTCTTCCCAGACACTGTGGAGACATGTCAATTTCCAGAGCTGGTTAATACCGGGACTCTGCATTGAGACAGATCACTGGCTCTAGTTAACATTATTTAACTCAGCTATGTCTTCAGGCACTTGCTTACAACAGTCCAGGGGCCGCCACGGGGCAAAAATCACAGGGGAGCCGCGCACACATAGACAATCAATATGGACGCAGATGGGAAGGGAGGTTGGGGGAAGAAAAAAACAGAGCTGGAATAGTCATTTTCGCTTGAGAGGCGCTCCCTTGAAAGCCATGAAATAAAAATCTGAACTTTAAAATTGATAAGGATTGATCTGGCTGACATGGGATCATAACATACACCCCTTTGGAGACCGGCAACGTGAGGGCTTACGGATGCCTTGCACATAAAGGAGAATGGGGAGGACGTAAATCTGACTACTGCACAGCAATTAGCCTTTTACTGTGGAGAAGATATGGAGAATCTTTACTGTTTCATCAAATGGCATTAGGCACGTTCTAGGCCTGGAGGTTTCTCTAGGAAGACAAATGCTAGAATAAACTTGTTTGGACAGATGGATTGGATGGAATTCCTCACAAAGTTCACTATTTTCCCTCACAGATCCATATAGATCTCTAGCAAATGGTTAGTTCATTATGTGGCTTCTATTAAATGTCACACAGTGTTTGAGCAATAAGTACAGAAAGAAGCTCACCCTAAATTACACTTTCCACAATGTTTAAAAGACAAAGCGTGCCGTCAGATATGTTTTGATTAAGTTTATCTCAGTATTTACTCAAAGTGCTGAAAAATACCAGAATTCATAGGGGGGGAAAAAACAAGCAACACAGAAGCTGTTTTCCTTCATTTAACAACAGTATGGCCTCTATGTTTTAATGACTATTAATTTGCAAGCCCCCTAATCATGTAACGAATCAGAAAACAACATTGTTTTTAATTGCGCTGTCACGTATGCTTTAAAAAACAAATATTCAGGCTGCAGAATGCAAAGTAATTGCTATTCAAATGAGCACCGTGCAGCAGAGAACATGATTAGGTTGAAGCAGAAAGAACTTGGTGCTAATTCCTACTCAGATGAGTGATTGGGAGGAATGAACAGGGAGGTCTTGATCAAAGCTAACATTGTAAGCTAACATTGTACTGTATGCTGGTGAGCAGATGGTGAGCCATAAATCCTCGCCCAGGCTCTGACACATATTAGCATTTAGTTAGCAGCCCACAGCTTGCCAGCCATTTAGGTAATATCTCCATCAGATCACTTTGGAAATGATGATGGAGTGAGTTGGGGGGATTTTAATGCTTTCCACGACTGTATTGTGCTTAGTTAGACGGAACTCTGGCTGTGCCATGAAGTGTTGCTGTTCGCAGCGGTAGGAGACTGAATGTGTTGACAAATACGCTCATCACTGCCCATTTAACTGCATAAAGCTTTCACTGGAACCAGCAATTTCTGCTCAGACATCATTTACTTCAAGTGAATACAAAAAATGGAAATATACTTAACTCACAAAGTCATAGACTGGCAATAACGTTCACATCCTGGTGAAATGTTGATTTACCTAAATGCGCCAATTAGACTGTATAAAGCCGACAGAAAATGTTTTTTTCAGATATCATATACTGAGTGAATTGTTAAATTTTACATGGTTGAGCCTTTTTTATTATGTAATTTGATGAACCTGGAAATTGTAATTCCACCGTTTGGCCACTATGTTAAATTTTCTTTTAAGTCTGCCATTCTTTCTTGGGGCTTTAGATGGTCACCATTTAAAAAACACTTTCTCTAATGAAATCTGATACCTACAATTCAACCATTGACAGAAGTCTTAATCAGATAATCAAAGATTGCACTGAGGCTATTATTGGCATTTGACATCCCTGATTCATCACAAACTCCTCACCTCAACACATTAGCAAACTAAAACATATTAAGTTATTTGTTGTGTCTGAGAGAAGTCAAAGTTACTGTTCAAATGTATGTATCAGAAAGCTATAATGCTAAACTCCTGACACACAAAGATGGCGTATGATTTAATGCTACATTTATATAAGTTTTACATCAAATTTATTTTGCCAAGATTGAGCCGGGACCTGATTTTTTTTCTTCTTCTTGTTTATTTTGGGTTTGTTTGTTTTGTTCAGTTTGTTTATGTCCGTTACCAGAACATTTTAGGATGAGACGTCAGAGGAGCAATTTAGGAGAAGTGTTTTATTTCAAACTCAATTAATAATTGTATACAGTATGATATCCATACCTCATGACAGAGACCCATTGAGATTTTTTATTTCTAACATAACAAAAATTACTTAACAATTTCAATAAAAAATATGTACATTGAGTTTGACTTCAACGGGGAAAGATGATACATTTATTCGACAGATGATACATGTTATAGTTTTGTTTCCCTATAAGCCTTGTACTGTTATTGTCGTTTAGATGTGAAATGACTTACACACCAACAGCGTCAGTCTCACACCCCGTCTTTTGATTTATGCTGACAAACGTCTCCTTTAGTTTATTCTTGGTTTATGACTTTGGCATTTGAACTGGGGATCTGATATAGAAACTAATAAAAACATATTATTTTTGTAAATCACTGTCACTAATACATTAAAAAGTTGAAATATTACAAGATAAGTACTGAGAGTATGCAGTTAAACGCATGCATTGCAACACACTCAGACAAAATGCCATAAACTTAGTGACACCTACACACTGACAGACAGAGTGAATGACGCTCCTGCTGCACGGATTGAGTTGCAGACTGAGCCGATAGTGAAAGGGCAGAAGTGAAAAAGAGCAAGACAGAAAGTGCAAACTATGCATAGTTGTCGTGCATGTGTGTGTGTGTGTGTGTGTGTGTGTGTGTGTGTGTGTGTGTGTGTGTGTGTGTGTGTGTGTGTGTGTGTGTGTGTGTGTGTGTGTGTGTGTGTGTGTGGTTAATTGCAGTTCAACTGTGATGAACAGCTGAAAGAGCTCATATATGGCACAGAGGAACATGCATGGTGACAGCCAAGTTGACAACACAACCTGTTTAATGGTGACAAGTGTCTGTGTGTGTGTGTGTGTGTGTGTGTGTGTGTGTGTGTGTGTGTGTGTGTGTGTGTGTGTGTGTGTGTGTGTGTGTGTGTGTGTGTGTGTGTGTGTGTGTGTGTGTGTGGGGGGGGGGGGGTGTGTGAGAAAGAAAGAGTGAAGGGAGTGCTAAAGAAAGGCAGGTGAGCAGTGGAGTATCTGTCTGCCCACCCAACATGTTCACACGCCGCCTTTAAGAATAGCAAAGAGTCTTGGTAAGCGATTTGCAGGGGTGCTGATGGGGAGGATTGTGTAACTATGCGCATTTGTCTGTGTGTGTGTGTGTGTGTGTGTGTGTGTGTGTGTGTGTGTGTGTGTCGGTTGGAGAAACTGAATAGAAGAAAGGCAAAAGAAGACTGTTGATTATCCTCCACCTGTCTCTCAACAGGGAGGGATCTGAGAAAGATCACAGGCTGTTTCCTGTTACCCATGAGGCTTAGCAAGGACGACAGCAGTCAAGGTGCAGTATACTTTACACCAGGTTGCAAAATAAGTATTTGCCTGGCTTTGTGTGTGGTTCTGCCCGGGCTGCAGCTGTGTGTGTGTGTGTGTGTTTGTGTGTATTCTTGATGCATAAGCACGGGGGTTCAAATCATCAAAGCTGCTCTACTCAGCTCAGTTTTCAGTAAGCAGCTAAAGGTTAGACTTATGTGTTGCTACTTACAGTAACACACAGAGACTCATTTACACCGTATCATTACCACTACAGAACTCGCTTGTCAATCACACCGATCCAGCGTAGTGCGTCATTCCAAAAAGAGACACACATATGAAAAGGTCTTTCTTGACAGTGTTACTGAAGTGCAGTGGGATGTATTTGAAGCTAGCACCTAAATAGATTTTTTTCTGCATGTTAATTTATATCTCAATTCAAGCATATGCTTCTTTATGTTACCATTTTTGACATTTAATAGAATAAATGACCAGTGGTGTTTTTATATGTAAAGAAATGGTGGGTGGCCAGGGCTTGCACACACACAGAGACAGACAGACAGACAGACATACAGACAAAGAGAGAGAGATACAGCTTATGATACGACTGAGCACATAACTGTTTTCCTCCACTCATCCGTTATGAGTCTGAATGGAGCGTGTCAATTTGGGCAGCGACATTTTCCCGTCCACATAAACCCGGTAACACAGCATGATCCAGACGACTCCCGCTGCTCTCATGTTTTGCGATCCTCTCAGAAATATGTTTCAAATATTTTAAACTTGTCCTCCACTGAAAAATAGACAGGGGAAAAATAGGGCCTTCTTTTGAATGCTAACCGTTAACCACACGGGAAAAAAACACGTTCATTTTATAATGGGATTGCCAATCAAATTTGAAATATCAAATGACGCTGTAGAGGGGCTAGGGCTGTCAGCCACACTAGTTATTCAATTTGTGTGATCTAAATTAGATACAGACACACTCTTAGCATGCATATTCATACTTTCCCACATACAATACACATTGCATTGCGAGAGAGGTCACATGGGCCACCTTGAAGACCTTTGTAGCTCTCATTCATGTAGCAGGAACCTTCACTGTGAAAAAGTTGTAAGTGAAAGATGAAACCGCCTCTTCAGTCCTGTGTGTTCTCAATGACGTGGCTTCACTTATTTTAGGATTACATTACATTACATTACATTACATTACAGTCATTTAGCAGACGCTTTTATCCAAAGCGACTTACAGGAAGATTATGTTATGTATTCATTATTTAATCACAAATTACTGTAATATGAATACAGCGCTAGTCCTTCATTGTAGTGCTATCCCATAGATCATTTGTTTTGTTTAGTATATATCAACATCACTGTGTAAGCTCTGTATTGATTAAACACTAATAGAATACTAATATGTATTTATTCGGGAATTGCACAAACTAGTGCACTGGATTAAATCAATTGTAAAGAGTTCAGGAATGTCTCAAGTGGTAATTATAATTTGCCAGGCTCAGGAATGAACAAGTTAGACTGAGTAACAGCTTGACTTTTTGTCACCTATTTTGGTTGAAATCAAATGTGACATGAAATAATTATGATGAAGGGAATTATATCTAGTATTTATATACTTATATATTTCATCCTCTATTTAGGAACATGTTGTCCATCAAATACTCTACACTGGCTAGTCGTTTGAGAGATGACAGTGTCAGTAATATGTGGAGCAACTGCCGAGGACTGAATTCAAACCAACATCATTGTGGTATGCGACTCAGCATGCTGAGCCACTAGGACGCCAGATCTGGTCTTTGAAGCCACTGCGGGTTCCCTGAGGCCAGCAGCAGCAGTAGCCGAGGGGGTATCAAATGTGTTAGAGCTGCCCCACTAATAAGATAAGTGGGCTAATGGTAGCACTAGAGGTTTGCCACTCATCTCAATCTGTCGTGTTTAACAGTCTCACAGGAATAGCTCTCAAATGTAAATGCTGTGCCACTGTTGATGGAGCGGAGAGGTGTTAGTGTGTGTGTCCGTCTGTCTGTGTGTGATGGGAGTCGAGCAGTGTGTGTGTGTGTGTTTGGGTATGTGTTGGTGGGGAGGGAGCGTGGGTAGAAGCAATGTAAGACGCTGGCTAAGTCTTATGGAACATCAGTTGACACTAGAAAAATACAGCTGCCGATAAATCTCCTACAACAGCCCCGGACTCAAGTTTCGCTCCATGATTTATCGGAGTTGTTCCTTTTAGACTTGCCATTTGGGAGCCACGATCTCTGTAGGTCATTTGTACAACTAACTTTTAAACTTTAACACTGTGCAAAGCACAAATGTAGAGAGAAGGAAACTTGGCCTTTCCAAAGATGAAACCAGTCATTTATCTGTTCTTTCCCTTTTTTTCCATCTGGAACTCATGATCCAATCTCCTTATTTTCTCAGATAATCAGTGATTTAGTTTGGATGTTTATATTTAACCACTGATGCACCCAACAGTTGCTCTCAAAATGTCAAGTGTCTGTTTAAAAACTGGGCCTAATTGGAATATGTGTGTTTTAAGGTGAAAGCTATTACTCTTATTCGGTCTCTATTGATTTCCACCTCTAGCACTGATACGATCTGCACAATATTTATTAGACCGTCAGAGACTTGTTGAGACGTAACTTTGATAAACATGATAATTACATAAAAGACGGTTCGCATTCATTGCCTGCATTTTGGCACCCAACTACATGTCAATGCTTCATTACTCTAATTATAATCATGCTGTTCCATTACATCACTCACCACACAACCGTCTTCCTAGGCACACAACAGGTGCTAGTAATCAAATTATTATTGATATCAACAACAAATTAAATGCAGATCATTCTGGTCCTGTCTTAGATTATAATTAGCTGTATTTTACAAGCAATATATTTCACAAAATGTAATAGCCCTGTTCAAGTGTTGATACAATTATTGATTTAATAAAATGGACATAAAGTTGACATTAGTTGGGTAATTCATGTTGTAATCAGCCTCCATCAGATGTTTTTTTTTTTTCTTTCTGCTGTGTTTGGATTTTAACAAACTAATAGTGTTGGAATAAAATCACTGAACTGGCCTTTAGAGGGCACTGAATTTGATCTTAGCTTTCCCCACCCGAGTTTGTTTGCTAATGGCCGTGTGGACACCGCGCACTCTTAACAAATTCAAATTCCCCCCATCTCCCCCGTCGCCTCTGGCCTCTCAGCGCTGAGACAACCTGGAAACCACCGACCACGACTGAGGAAGCTGGCACTCCATAGTAAGCACCTCAATTACAAATGTTATCAATCCCAGGGAAAGAGAGAGCTTAGCACTTGTGTCTGTTTTTCTCATCAGCAGTGGTGGGGTGGTGGCTCGAGGACAGGAGCGAAGGGCTCAAGAGAGACAGGGACAGCAGTTTGTACATAATCTGTTCTTGTGTGAGTGTACGTGTCTATCCTCTAAAACTCAACCCCCCCGCCCTCCCTTAAATATCCTGTCGCCTTCGGTGTTTCTTTCTTGCTGTTTCTCAGTATCTTGACTCTGTGCCCTCCGCAAAACCTTAAGAACCCAATCGTCTCAAATTCAGCCCACTGAAATAATTAAGGGGGTTGCATGCCGCCAAAAATAAGGTTGTGTGTATTTTTGAAGTAGGGAGGGGACATGTGTTTGGAGTCTCGGGATGCCAGGATGCCTCCGGCCGGGTTCAACTTGTTAGGAAAACTGGGTATTGCCTTACACTTCCGTTGACATGACTGCAGTATCATTGGTGGTGGGGGGTTGCGGTAGGTGTCAGCCACAGCTTGGCTGACCCCCCCAAGGATGTGCATGTTTACAGAGGTGTTCTCACAAATATTTGCCCAGCGCAGCGCGACGGACAGGCCCCATGGGTACGAAGATGTGTTTACAGTTATCTTTGTACGCTTTGTATATCACCACAAGCACAAACACACATGAGGCATTTTTAGGCACTATATTAATTATGGCAATGATTCCAACTAATTCAGTGTTTGATTTTGAATCATGGGACTGTTTCCTGTTTAAAACAGTAATCTGTCTGTAGTGCCTTAATCAGCTGTTTGGACCAAAAATACACACAGATATGTTGTTTCAGGTAGTGGTACGGTATAAAACTATCAGAAAGGATTTTACAACTCAATAATTTGTTGAAGTTACACAGGGACAGAAATGTTATCCTCTGTCGCAATGATCCCAAGGTAAACCGAGAGACATGGTATTCACGTTAAAAAATAATAAACCAGTTATGTGATCTTGGTCTTATTTAATTGGCCAACCCAACAGCAGTGGAAGCGTAGCACTATGGCAAAAGTTGAGACTGATTCAACTAAACATTTTTTCGCACAACCCTAAATTTTCTTGCCTGTGACAGTCTCATAATGAACCAAAATATTTTACACTTCTTAACAGCTGGCCCTCTCTAGGCCCATTTCTTCCACAGCAATGCGCAGAGACTTTCTCTTGTATGGCTCAGCAAGTGAAAGTGGCTGGCAGCTATGCCTGTGTCAGCTTTACAACACACTTCTGCTGGACTTTGCCTCATTTTTGGTCCAGGAACTTAAGGCTTGCTGCGTCCAATCTGCGGCAATGTTTGCAACCAGCCAACTCTGTCTTGTGTACCATGCATTGTGAGTGTAACACAATCACAATTTATATTCATACAACCAATGTGTTAATAATTAAATTATTTACTAAAGCACAGTGTATAAATATAAGTAAAATTCTTGCATTCCAAATGTTACTTAAGTTAAAGTAACAATGCATTAGCATCAAAATATACTTAAAGTAAAAGTATAGTTATTAAGCAGAACGGCCCATTTCAAATAATATATTCGGGGCAGGCCTACTGTATATCATAGGATTATAATTGTTGATGCAAAATGTGTCATATTAATTTACTGTTGAAGCTGGTAAAAATAAGCTAATTCAAACTACTTTATATACTTAATAATAAGGCTAAATATAACTTTGTAATACATCGTAGTTTATCAGTTGATTTACAGTAGTATTAAGAATCTGAATCTGCAAAATAGCTAATAATAATTGTGTCAAATAAGTGTAGTGAAGTTAAAAGTACAATATTTCCCTCTGAGATGTAGTAGAGTAGAAGTAGAAAGTTATGGAAAAGTGAATACTCAAGTAAAGTACAAGTTCCGAAAAATATGAAATATACAAAAAAATATCCTGGGATCATGGACCCCCCTAAAGGGTCTAAAGGTCCACCCATAATGGTCTAACAAAACACTGTGGGAAACACTGCTACACATTAACTACACACACCCGAAATACACAAATATGAGGCTTGATATCAGGCCTGCTCTTATTACAAGACAAGATTAGTCATTTTTTACCACTGCAATGTTCTCCCATTTCTATGGAGCTTATGCAGCAGACTTTCCATAGATTACCCACCTTCAGTACAAAGTCTTTGATGAGAAATACGACTCATATTTGGACAGAATATGTGAAACAAATGATAAACTGATGAACTAGATAAAGATCAAAAACTATTTTGTGGTAGTATGTGTTTCCGTAAGGAATGGCGGATGCAGAAGAGAGGGGGAGTTACAGATTAGTTAGAATTAAATGCTTAGTAAACTAAACCAGTTTGCTAAGTGTTGGCGAACTATATACTGAAAGTATTTTGTATGAGGTCACAGTACAGTATTACCACCTCCATTGCAATATACAAAAAAGCCTAAATCTGACACAGATGTAGAAACCGATACATAAACCAACAAAATGAAACACGATACACATAAGCCAGTATTTATGTTCACTACCAGAGATGGACAATGAACACATACACAGACATACATCGCACACACACACCACCTCCCCCCACCCACACACACACACACACACACACACACACACACACACACACACAATTCATAAGCATGCAGACTGGGGAGCAGGCGTCCTTTTGTTGGAGGGAGAATGGGAAGTGTGAAGGACGTGACGAGGGAGATAAGTGTCCTCCAGGGCCCTGAGGTTACCCTAATGGTGTCATACATCACCACTCACAAAGCCATGCAGAGCAAAGTTGTCAATGCATGAATGCTGCACTATTACTATCGGCCATTTTAATCATGGCACCTGTCACTGTGCTAATCAACACCATAACTTCACACTGGAAATCACTCAGAAAAACTCTCTCATGCTGCTGTGTACCGGGAACTGTATACAACACGGGCAGTAAGTTATGCAGAGAGGGATGCTGGCTGGATGGCAGGCCGCTGTGCTGAGGGGTTGTGACTTTGTAGTGCATCATTGCCCTTGTTTAATGGAGGCTTGGCTTTTCCTAAGCAGTTGTTGTGACAATACTAAATGCCGCTTTTATGATAGTGCTAAAAGGGTTTTGTTCACTGTCAACACCCCCACCACCCAACACACAAAAACACAAACAGCCTGTCCAGTGCAGCCTCCTGGACTCACTACACTCCAGAGTCAAAAATGATCTTTTTGGTCTATCTGCCAATGGCTGACAAAATTTACCAGCCAAAATATTTTTCAACAGGCCATAAAAATGTTCATGATGTCATTAAAAGCAGGGTTCAAAATACAAATGAGCTCATTCAAGAAATGTACAAGAGCTCTAAAATATTATATATAACTTGCGGTGCCACTATTTTTTTCTTTATGAAGCTACATTTTCCTGTATAAGTGGTTCAAAGATGGCATTTCAATCCTTTATTTGTATGTTGTTGAGACAGTTTGACGCATATGTTACAAGAGTAACGTAACTGAAATTAGCTTTGGACACAAAAGTAATCAGCCTCATCCGCGACGGTGACGAGTCTGCATAGAAATGGAGGTTGATCCGCTGGCCCCAGTGCAGCCAGAACAACCTGGAGCTGAACGCTCTTAAAACTGAGAAGATGACAGTGGACTTCAAGAAGTGCCCCTCAGCAATGCCCCCTATGACCATACTGAACACTGTGTCTGTTGTGGGAGCCTTCTAGTTTCTGGGATCCCCCGTGTGCTGACACAATTCTTCACAGCAATAATGCAGTCTACTATCTGCACATCCATCACTGTGTGGTTCTCATCAGCCACCAGACAATACTAAAGACTACGAGGTACACCAGGACTGCAGAGAAAATCATTGGTGCCAGCCTGACCTCGTCAAAATTTCAGTTCAAAAATTCAAAAAAAGTTAAATAACATTATCAATTGCATGTGAAGACATAACAGTGTTCACGTTACGTTCAGGCGATATGAAGAGATTATCATTCAGCGCGATGTTGTTTTGCTACGGTGTAGTACTCATGTGTCCACGATAAAAAAACATGTGAAGTACATGTATATTCTTTCCCGGTACCCTGCATGGCCTTAACCAAAACAAAATTACCTATCGCTATGTTTTCCTCTTAAATCCTCTAGAGCAGATCTGGCTTCAAGTGCCTTTCCTTTTCCCGGCTCTGAGGATCCTGTAATTTTAGCCTGAGAGGCTAATTTTTTCCTGAATCAGTTCTACAGAAAAAAGAACTTAAATCATATCTTGCATACATTTGGGAAATGTCTACAGAATTTATGTTGACATTTAGGAAAACACATAAGAGACTAACCTGAAGACCAATGCTGAGCTGATTCACAGACATGGATGTTGGTGTACAGACTCAGTCTCTCGCCTCCCTGCTGCTGGACGCTCTCTTTAGTTATCTCTGGGTTCTGGATCTGTCTACGTTTCACCTTGTGCTGAAATATAAAGAAGGAAGAAGACACTAAAGATGGCAACCAGGAATACAGGTTCAGGCGTACTTTTGTGTAAGGCCATACAGGCCTAGCAACCACTGGCCTAAGGTCCCAAAAAAAACTTGACTAAGCAAACTAGCAAACTCCCAATGCTCCACGGTTGCTGGTTGACTAAACTAGGTCCCTTGGTTAAAAGGACCCATGTGCCACATGGCCCCCCAGCCTGCACGATGGCCGGGGTCCAGTCATTAATCCTATCTTTTCTACCCCTTCTGCCATACACCACATCCTGAAGGTCTACAGTTAGTGCCAAAGAGTTCTGTAGGTGGAAGGGCCCCTAAGGTGTTGGTGCCAAGGGGGACTCAAATTCATAATCCACACCTGCTCTTATGGAACACCTAGGCTACACTTTGCATTATCATCACACACAGCCTTTGGTGGATTAAGCTGTCAAGACTGAGCCCATTACCAACATTCAAGCACTCAAAATACTTTAGCATGGCCTATATGACAAAAAGAAAGAAATCGGTAGGTTAATGGGCTTTCTATATAGAGTGTAAGAAAAGTCAGTAATATTGACTATAAAAGGATTAAAGCAAAAGTTATTGAGCATTATCCTTGGAAAACACATGGTCTACGGAATACCCCGGTAACATTAGGAGTAAAATGTGTCATAGCCTATATTTATATAAATAATAATTTTATCATGGTTTTGTGACCATTATGATTAGCCTAGAAAGGCTCTCTTACCTATTCTAAACCAGAATGAATGATGGCTTGCTGTTTCTCATATGGGACAGCATAAAATTCTGTTCTCCTCAGTCAGCTTGCCACATGCCCTTGCTTATCTGCACACACTTAACCCTCTTGCAAAACCAAACGTATGACATTAACTATGGTCCTAAACTACATAATGTTGTAAATAAATTTGATAAGTTTTAATGGACCATACTTTTATGTCCCATATTCTTCCAGCTGCCTTTTTAGGTGGACTTTTTCCACCCCTTTTTTGTTGATGTAGGATCTGCCCTCATTCCTTAATGCTTTGCGTCTGTACTGCAATTCTTTTTCTCCCTAAATTACATCTGTTGCAGACATGTACACTACTTGTTTCTCTACGGTGTAGGGAAGATAAGAGTATGCATGAGACAGTTTTAAAGTTGTAAATACTGGGTAAAGATCACTTGAAAAAAAAAATCAGCTTTTCCATCTACAAAGGCACATTCAGTGACATGATCAGGTCATCTCATTTAATTTATTTTATTGTGGGCTAATGTGGTTCCTTAGTGCATGCCCTCAATTGACGGCCGTATGATGCATGCTGCCAGAGTGCAGAGTCCATGCAAAAAAAGACATGGTCAATCAACTTGTGTTGAAGTGATGAAAGTTTGTTGTGAGTGAGCCTATTTCAGGAACACGCCAATGGCGGCTGACCTAATTTATTTGATTCGACAACATGTAATTTTACTTGCATTTTGCAAGTGGCGGGAGCTAATTTTGGACCCTGATATACATTGAAAAACAAGCAGTCCTAAGCACACTGCAGCTGTTTCCTCATAGTTAACACTGATGCAGATTCACAACTGCATCATCTCTGCATTATTTGGGCCTCCCATCTACAGTACACTGATATGTCACTTTGAAAATGTGGATAGACAATGTCATATAGCAGATCACACAATACAGGAACTGTCATAATATATCTGACCTATGATGCACTCATGACCAGAAGTACAAAAAATATGATGATATTCTGCGATAAAGTAGGTTGTTAGATTTAGGCTCAACATCATACACGCCAAGGCTCATCACCACATTTTGCATGCAATGTTATAGGTCAGACAACAGAAACCTCCTCCCAGTCTCTCAGTTACAACTTAATGTGAAACACTTTGAAATTACAATATTGTTTGTAAGTCGCGATCAAATACAAACCAGGGCACAGAAGAGATTAAAAAAACAACTAAAGACACACCCAACATTTAATGCAAAATGCTAACACTACAGCTGATGGTAAGAAGTTATGTAACTAAGTGTTGCTTGGCAACAGGACTATACGCATTTAGATGTGGTCATGAAAACCATGAAACAAGAAAACAGACTAAGTGAGGCTAGCCTTTGTCGGTTTCAAAATGTAAAATAATACCTGAATGTTAGCACATTCTTCACAGTGCAGTGAGTTAGATCATTCTGATATGTTCCCCCACACAGATGTTTTGCTCAATATAAATACGTTAACCCCACACAATGCTAACTTGGTTGGTGTTAGCTAACGCTAGCTAACAAACTGGATTTTTATGTTAGCAACAAATAAAGGTTGAAGAGGTGAAATTAACTGAATGCTGCAAAACATCTTCATGAACATCCTGCTCTTCTACACATGTCTTTGTTTTAGCTACAAAGTTCAATAATTCTCGGGGATCAATCCTACTTCCAGACGACTGCTTTGCTTGACTCACTTTTGTTGACAGTTTTGCTGTAAAGTTACCTTCCACCGCTTTGTACCGAGACAAAGGCGTTGAATGTGCGCCAGCTTGCTAGCTATCCTCGCCACAGCATAACTATCTGCTACCGATAAAAGACGTGTGAACGTTAACGGTTACTATTAATGCCAAATGCACAGGTGTGGCTAAAGTCTTAGCTCCATAGCTAACTAATGCTGCTGTCACAGATGTCAAGTCCACAGTTTACCTAAATTACAAATCTACAAATCATATATTTTCTGGTGATATTCTGGTTAGCTTTGGTTGTATTTACCATGGTTTGTTCATATCCCTCTCTGGCAGTGAAGTCTATTTTCTCTTCATAATTATTATCTTTATTAATCTGAATAATTGAAAGAACAAAATGCCAGTCAGTTTTCATTGGGACTTCGGTAGAAAGTAGCCATTGGTTCTAATGAAACTGTTAATACTTGTATAGTGCTTTTATAAGGATCTACAGATAACATCTTTCTAGGATTAAATCCAATTTATGAAATAAACGGATGATAAAGTGCAAAGCAAGACTGTTGATTTCCAAAACAAAACATATAGCCTAGCCTATTTGTAAGCATGTCAAAGAAGAATTTTAATACATTCATTTATTTATTTTATTACTATTGTAGCCCATTTCAACACAAAGTGCTTTCCAGAGAAAGGATGCATAATAAAACACAGAAGAAGGCCAGCATTAGAGGTAAAATTAGCGATTCTAATCCAATACACTTTTTCACAAATTTAACAAATATCTCCTTATTGTCAGTTGTCTGTTCTGTGTGTGTGTTGAACATATCTGGTGTTGATACACATACCAGGCTCTGTAAACAACTGAGAAGGATATGGATGTATAAAGAGAAGGGTAGTGGGAGCGAGAGAGACGGTAAATCTGGAAGGGGGTATTTGTGGGGGTATTAAGTTCAAATATAAACAATTTTTCTCTTTCAATGTTAAGTCACAAACAGATAAATCACTATAAGAAATCCTTACAATAGAGAAAATAGAAATAGTCATACAAAAAGAGTACATGTTACATTATAAAACAGAGCGTTCCTGTCCTTGATTATATACTTGTTCATATATACTCGCAGCTGGAGCCGCATTACATCAGTACTATACTGCAATACTAACACATCTGTCCAGAGTCAAACACCCCTGTACAAGCAAAGAAGACTGCCAACATGATTGAACACTTTTTTTACACAATTAATGACGATATCCAGAGAAATGTCAATAATATCCTCAATCTCTAAGCATGTTTTCCACTGCGTCTGTGTGTTCCTTGGCAACCGTTCTCCTGAATAACGCTGAACTACATTTCTTGGTGGAAGATTGTTTTATAAATTATTGCACTTTTTTGTTGCTGGGTTTTATTCTGAAACATTGCCAAGTATATGTACTAACAGTTATATTTGTATTGCTTAATAGTATGTTAATATATTCTTCTTTGCTGGTAAAGAAAGTGAGCTAAAATAGCTTTTATAATGATTTGCACCCAAGCAGTAAGTTTCCAAGCTGTTGAAATGTTGTCAAAAATGGAAAGTGTCGTACATTATGATTGATGTGATCACTGTGCCTCCTCCAGTGGCATCATGTCAGCCGTCTCTGTGTATCTTCTTTCAGACTGAAACACTGTGTAGATATGGGCCCCAAAATAAGACGGATAAGTTGCTCGAGACCCAGCAAAGCAAGATATATGGGGGCAGCTGGAGAAGAGCTGGTAAAATATGGATGATTTCTAACTATAAAGATACTGATATCTCAATATGAGTGATGGAAACATTCATGGTGTTGGTTTCAGGATGGTTAGACCGCCCTGTTTGGGTAGCACTGGGGAGACACTGGGTCAGGTTGCAAACTATTTGCATTCCTCTGGATCGAGGGGGAAAGGCGGGCTGCGAAATGGCTGCAGTGCTTTGCCCCTTACACAAGCAGGAGATGGACCAATGTGAAGGAGGAAGTGGGAAGACATTGATGGTATAGATAAAGTATGGATTAAGAAAGAACAAGAGAAAATGTTAAGGGTGAAATATTTTTTTCCTGTGTCCTTGTAAGCCTGTGCCATGTGTGAACCATAGAGGTGTGAAGTCGGATGTTTATTCACTCGAATGTTTTCATTTTTATTTTAAATTATTGTTTTTCAAAGGGATGATGATGTTTTTTATTTATTATGATTTGAAATAATAATAAAAACTTAAGGTAAAAATAACAATCAAAGTGATGCCATTTTTTTGTTTACTGTTGTTTTTGCCTACAGGGTACTTGCTTGCCTCATCTTACCCCAGGGCATAATCAGCAGGCCTTTAGTTAGTGTCACTTTCTATGACCAGAAGCATTTTCAGAGCTGTCTACAACAAAAGTAGACCTTGTTTACTGTAAACTAAAGTGATCAGCATGAAGTCTGGTAGCAGGAAACATAGCGTGTGGGCGTGGGAAGGTAGAATTTAAGTCAATCATATCCTTTCTAAAAAAATATCTGTGGATATTTCATTGAAAATTTTGAAAACACACTGAGATATCTCATTTTGGAACTATTCGTCTACAATGTTTTGTTTGAAATAAATAAAATGATGAAATCTATCAAGTTGGTAAGCAGGCAGAACATGGCATCAGATCTAACTCTACCGTGTCTCCCTTTAAATTGTATGAAAATTGCTTCCAAAGCTTCAGATAGAGTGGAACCAGCTGTGAGAAGCCATATTTGAAGAAGGCTGTGGAGTGGTGGTTCTAGTCACACTCTGTGTCGTTATGAAACCTGTTTTAACTAATGAGATACATTATCGTTAATCACCTACTCATTAGGAGCGACATGTTGAAGAGAGACGCAGCGATGGCGGACACACAGTGGCACACACACACACACACACACACACACACACACACATACACAACTATGCAGTGACATACACACATTACATCCACTAATCTCTAGCTCCAAGGCATTTTGCTGATTTCCTGTTCCTGAGCAGACACACAGTTGGAAAACTTACAATATGCATGTAGATTTTTCACTCTGTGCACACATTATCCACAGCTTAAAGGCACCTTAGGTGGTCTCTCTCCCCAGGCGAGAGGTACCCTACCTCGGGTTAAGGATTCAGAGATTCTGGGTAATGACGCCCAAGCCTCCCCTTCTTCCCCAGATGCCATTAGAACCTAATTTTAAAGGAGAGTGATGGGCCAGGCTCGCAGGGTTATCTGGCCTATCTTTTAATCATAAATGAGACCCCGCCCTCTTCTTCATCCCACTCTTTACCTCTCTGTATCTACCTCCTTCACCCTTACCCACTGCTCTCTCCTTCTCCCTCTGTGGGTTGGAGAAAGTGCTGTCTCAGCGCTCCGTACTCGTTCTCCCCACCCCTTCTTGTTCTGTCTTTATGCTTTTCCAGCCCATCGCTGATCAGGGGCATCAGTTCCACCGGGGTGACTCCTTCGCTGTCACTTAGGAGCTGCAGAAGCCCTCTTCTGTCCAAGAGAACGAGGGAGATGGTAAGACGGAGGGAGGGTTGTTGGGGGGGTAAGAAGAGGGTCATGCCAATGACAAGGGGCCTTAAAATGGCCTCTGAAAAGTCTTGAGTATTGGAGAATCTATGGCTTCTAGCCCTGTGAAGCTCTCCTAAAACGTTATCTTAATCCTATGGCACTGTGCTATAAACATTCTCTATCCCAGCAGTCTATTACTTCTGTAGTGTGTGTGATATTTCACAAAATAATTGTTATTCTCCGTCTCTCACTCACACATATATACATAACATATTTACTTTAGTGTGGAATGTTAAGTTTATGTACAAGAATTTTAATATATTTAGATATATTCCTGTGCTTGCAAAGTTTTGGAAGAGTTGATAAAAAAAAAGGGGTATTGATGCTCACCTGCAGGCCTGCATGATTTTTGCCATCACCACACACACACATACAGACAATCACAATCACACACAGACACAATCTAACACCCACACACAATCACACACACCACCACCTCAGTGCCCCCTTGCCTTCAGTCATTGTCTATCGCTGCAGTCCTGCAGGGGGTAAACGTCAAACTCTCCAAATTGGATGAAACATTATGGGAAATATTATGAGGCAGCCTGCTGGTGTGATGGCTAGGGGCTTCTGGTTAATTGAGTTGTTGCCCGCGCTGCATACTGAACAGGACCCGAGGATGGCAGACAAGTCAGGTGGCACACAAGCTTTTTTTTCTTTGAAGACATTTCATCTTTATTGGCTTTAATGTGCAGTCGAGACAAAAAAAAAAGCCAGTTGGAAGAGGGAAGGGAAAGAGATAGAGAGAAAGGCAGAGACTTTCCCAGCATATTCTGTCCAACATATCAACCACCAAGTTTTCAACCAAAAAGTAAACAGCGTCAACATCAGTGTTATTTTTCTCTTGAATATGTCCAATCTAAGGAGGAGACAAATTTGAAAAATACAATTACACAAAGTTCAAAGTCCCCCCACAACTTCAGCGCCGTCCATCTTGCAGTGCCTCTGAAACTTTCTCTGACAGAGTCACTGAATAATTTTGCCTCTTTAAGCCTGACACACGGAAATCTTTTATCCACAATATTAGTCGGAAAAGAAAGACAGAACTGAAATTTTAAAGAGAAAGGGGAAAAAAAGAGAAGTGAAGTACTTTTGATCATCGTTGCGACAAGGCTGAGAGGTAACATTTAGTCATTAATGTCAAAGCGGATATATATCCCAGGATTTATATTTTAGCATTAAGAGAAGCCTATTAGTAATGTGGCTCATCCTCATTCGGGGTCACTGCCAATGAGTAATATTCTTATGCAAATATATTCTGCTGGGGAATTTTCTGATGATTACTATATGCAGATTCAGCCCAGTCTCTTCCACTGCGCCTGCGATTAGCAAAAACAGAGATATCCATACATTGTTCATGATTAGACAAAGATGAAGGAAGCTGAACTGCATATCAAGTTTTACATTATTAAGAAAACATAGTTTCAGTTATACTACTGACCATAATTTCTTTCAAAGGCTAACTATATATCTGCTCAGTGGTGGGTGTGTATATATATATTTATATTTATATAGTGCAAACTTTAATACATCTAGATCTGAAACTTCAAGATCATGTTGTTGCTCAAAAGCATGATTAAAATGTCATTAACAAACATCAACATATGCAACCTTTAAATCTTTTTAAACCATCATACTCATACAACTTGGAGGTATGTATACTTGTATATATACTATATACACAGTGTTTATATTTGATATAAAAACCATGCTGATCATGTGCAGACGTCCACTGATATGACCCCATCCTCATAGTGCTGTTCACAGACTCCTTGCAGGCTGTGGGGAAGTGCAAGTTTCCAGGCAGCTACTTCATCAACATTTCTCGGTGGGTCAGTGTCCTTCGTTGCAGAGCACATCAATTCAGAGGGGACATCGATCACAGCCGCCTCTCGTCACATTGACCAGCTCATTAGCTGGACTTAATATACGCCGAGGGAGCTCTGAGGCCTGCGTGTCAGTCTTGCACTCTGCAAGAAGTTTTCTTGGAGATGTACACATTAAAGATACAACACTTTCTGGTGCAATGACGAGACAGAGAAATGTAAAATGCATGAAATCTATGCAAACTTTTTCTCCATATCATTTATTTCTAATGTTAATCTTTGTTCTCTAATCACTTGAAAGAGAGGTATATCCTGTTTATAATGCTAACAATTAAAACCATGTCACATGCTAATGCTGTCAAGCTTGCCAGTCCAGTAATCGTCAGACATTACGTTGATATTGGACATTTAGCAACTCTTGATTTACACCTTATAATACCAGTGTTGTTGCGAGGCAGAAAGTGAGGTTATGTCTGGTGGATCAGTGTTTCTCAAATGGGGGGACTAGGAGGGATTTTGAGTACTGCAGGGGGTATGTGATATTTTTCGAAAATGTTAATTCAAAAAATATAATTTATGCATAATTCCTAAAATAATTATTCTATGACTTTCACCTGTGAGAAAAAAATTGTTTTAGGTCAATAAACCAAGTTTCATATTGAATATTCCTATTTTAAATGCAATCGTTAACTGCATTAACAGACCCAACAAACGTGAAAATGTTTTGGGTTAGGGGGTACTTGGCATAAAAATACTTCAAAGGGGGTACAATATTGAAAAAAATTTGAGAACCACTAGATGGTATAACAGCACATCTGAATGTAATACAGGAGACCTGTTACAAACCTGCAATAAAAGATGGATGATCAACCATCTTTTCCTAACCTTAACTAAGTGTTATAGTTCCCTAACACTGATCATACCTTACCCATAGATTATAAACCATAACCATTATCACTACATAACCTACCTATAATTTAGTCATATTCAGGTATTGCAGAAAGCGAGAATTTCATTTTCATATTGGCATTGGATGTTGAACATATATAATATAATAGAATAGAATAGAATAGAATAGAATAGAATAGAATAGAGTAGAATAGAATAGACTAGATAAGACCATGCTTTGAAAAATGTCATCATCATAAAGAACAGTATTTAGCATTGTTATCAGATCAGAATGTTGTGTGTGTGTGTGTGTCATAGACATCTTAGTTAAAACAATGTGGTCTCCCACAGATGTAAACATCCACTCCAGAGCAAACCAGAGTTCCCCAGCTGACTGCTCACCCTGTCGGTCCGGCCCACTCACAGATGAGGGCCACATTGTGCCCATTGTCTGACTAAATGGTGGCTTCAGAGAGGAGAAAAGGGGGAAACTTGTGTAAACAAGCTGCAGCTTTAGCATCACAATGTCACTGCATGGGTGTCTGGTGCTAAGCAATGCTTTGTGCCTGTTGGCATCATGCATTCCTGCCTGGGCAAACTTTGGACACAACTTTGGCCTCTCCACTTTTTCTGAGGATTCATGAACAAATTGTCACAGTTTATATCAAAAGAGGTAGATAGCAAATGTTAGAGGACAAATGATGTCACGTAAAACTTCCTCAAGTGTTATTCACGAAAGGAGACAGAGCAGGAATAAACCACTGCAAAGTGTATTGAATTGTTTTGCGCCCAGAGCAGGGGACTGTGTCGACGCAGTGAGTTGTTTACCTGGCTGGAGACTGTGGCAGGATATTCAGGGTATTCCAGGGGGATTTACCATCTCTATAGGGCCCCATTTGCTTCCTTTCTTCCCTCTTATTTGTATCCGTTAGGTTGATGTCACGTTGTGTTTTCTATTGAGCAGCATGGAAAACACATTCGCTGCAGCTTGATAAGGTCATTCCACTTTAGTGCCCTTAGCTATTCTATGGGTTTTGATCACAGACACTGTCACAACAGTGACGTTAGCTTGAACACACAGATGTATACACACTTTTGACCGCTGTGTGTCCTCTCAATTTACTTTTTTTAGACAGTCAAATTTTAAGAGGGACAGGCCTCTTCTGTCTCTAATGATTCTGGATAAAGACATTCCTTTATTAGTGTCTAGTTTTGTAATGCTGCCAAATAACACTTTATTGCCCTTTAATTAAATATTAATGGTAGTGTCATTACATCTTCATTCATAATTAAATAGCTAGCAGAGACTGATATTGCATATTAATGTAATTAAACATCAATACAGTGTGAGTGTGTCAGAGGGTTCTATCGCAGTTGTGTGGCGATGTTGGCAATTCATTTGAACAATAGATATCGTGTTTTTTTGTTTCCAACCTCTTCAAGTATTTTTTGATAGAATCCTGGTAAAACTGCATTGTTGTACACATTCCCAGTTCCCCTTCACACTCTGGGCAATAATGGTAATATTCAAAGCCTCATGATGTAACCCCTTTATTACATATTTAAGAAGATAACAGCATTATTCTCCACCTCCCTCCCCCCCACTACCAACCGATCAATGCCCCATTAGGAACTGAGGGGGGAATGCTAAGTAAAAGAAAAAAGAGATAAATTAACCCCCCACTGCAGCTGTGGATTACAGGACCTGACCCTCACCCACTATCACCCCGACTTCATGACTCTCTAAGACGTGCTAGGTAGTAATAATGCACAATAACAAGCCAGCTTTTGTTATTAATATGGTGAACAGGAAGCTTATTCCCTGGAAGCTAATGTGTAGACAGACACCAGCAGCAGCAACAGCCATCTTAAAATCCCCTTCGGTGATGTGACCCTTGACCCAGCCTCAGAGAAGGTCAGAGAAAACTTATCTCTCAATGAATAAACTGCTGTCCCTTTTAAAGTCAGCATGTTAATGATTGTCTGCAGTCCGATGCCTTGGCATTCTCAAACAAAGTGGTACATGAGTTGATTTTTAATTAACAGGAAGCAGCAGTGGCGGTTATAATTTGTAGGCAGCTCTCAGACATTTTAGGACTTTATTTTAAAGGATAGTTCAGCTTTAATACAACGTGGGTCTTGTTTCTGTAGGTTTGGACTTTCTGCATGTTTGTTTTTGTTATGACTTTTTGGTGAGATATGGGAACATTGTGATATTCTTGCAACAAAATCCAACAAGGAGATAAACAAGCATTCAGATCATTAGACAGGTTATAAACAAGCTGAAAGTTGTATCATTTATCATCAACTGCTTCACTTGAAGGTTACACCAAAAGGGAGCACACAGTTATAATGCTTATTACAGATAAAATGATGGATAAAAATACCAAAACTTAAGAGAATATAATAAGGAATAATTTAAATGTTCAACTAAACCTGTATCCTAGTAGAGGACAATCTGCTACAGTATAACACAAAAAGACAGCTTAGCTCATGTCCAGAATTTTTGAAATTGTGAATATAGAACCACTTGTTATCATGTGATTGATGCTCCACACTTGGAAGCTCAGGAAAAAGGTAATAAG
Organism: Anoplopoma fimbria; assembly: GCF_027596085.1. NCBI lineage: Eukaryota > Metazoa > Chordata > Actinopteri > Perciformes > Anoplopomatidae > Anoplopoma > Anoplopoma fimbria. The sequence continues at coordinate 11,252,864 of NC_072456.1, forward strand.
TTGACCTTTAAATTGAAAATATTGACAATATTGATATTAAATAGAACTTGAAGTAAAGTACAGTAAATGTAAGTTACTGACAACTACTGAATCGCTATCATGACACATAAACACTCTCTCAGAAGGGTCAGACATGATTTGGAAGTGTCTTGCAAAGAAGACAAAGTCAGACCCAGGGATCAACTCTGCAACTCTGCAGTCACAGAGAAACTCACCAACCAACAAGCTGCCTCATCAATTATGCAGAATCCAGCATCTTCATGTAAACCAAGAGAGAGGAGCAGAAGAGATGAGCGAATGTTTTCCACACGGTAATGAAAGTCAAATTCACCCGGGTGCTTGGAAGCACTACACAGGCTGCAGCCATTAAAAGTCAATCGAGGTGTCTACTGCATAAACAAATAGCTATGATTATTCCAACCTGCCATCCTCCGACAGCATTAAAACATCCTTCAATTAGGCAGCGCTGCAACATACTCAGACCCAAACAAAGCTCTCTCTCCACCTCTCTGTCACGTATCATTACTCCCACCATGCCGCTCCTGCTCCCTCGCTCTCCGCACACCTTTCACTCATCATGATGTGTCAACTGTTTGCAGGAGAGGCAGCAAAGATGGCTAGCTCTTTGACCCACACCAAGACGGCAATGGTGCACAAGACACACAGCCTTCATTGTTTGTTGGCTGGATCAATCAGAAAAACACCTTAGGGCCCTTATCTGAACTTTGGCCACACAGCTGGATGGGTAGGATCTGACACAGAGGGTCAAGAGACAGGACTGCCAAGAGGATAGATGAGACACTTTTTGATCCAACCTTTCTCTCTCTCTCTCTCTCTCTCTCTCTCTCTCTCTCTCTCTCTCTCTCTCTCTCTCTCTCACTATCAACTTTTCTCTTTCTCCACTTTATTTTTCTCTCTCACATACTTATGGCAAATTTAGTTATGCAATGGCCGGTGTTTACTGTATTTCCTTTGTTATAACTAAACTCCAAGATTAAATTACACTGTTTAAGAGCTCTCTTGAAATGACAAATGAAATTACAAATGAAATGTGGCCATGAGTCTAACCTAAGGATATTCAGCATGCTAAAACCATGGTCCCTCAACCTTTGTGTTTTTTCTTGTGTGATTTGGACAATTACTAAGCGTTTATTATATATGTTATGTTGTTAGCACTTGAAATAAACAAACATGAAAGGCTCCGGGCATTTAAATTTGTCTTTGTAGCTCTATCATCACTCTAAGCATATCAGATCAAAAATTTTGTGTCACAATTGAGGCTTTTCTCTCTCTGATTTCTACGCAGTAATTCAATCTAAAACTTATTAAATTATTTAAGTTGATTTATACACTTTGTGGAACATGTGACAAGCCCACAGGGATACCAGCCTCGCCTTTAATCGAGCCCATGTTTCTGTCAGCACCACAGAGAAGGAAAACACTAATCCAATCGATTATCATTATGAAACTGTTCAGCCCATGTGGTTGAATTTAACACGAGTTTAAATTCTATATATGTGGTATTTTCTCAAGAAATAAGTCTGTTCAAAGTGAAATCAAATCTTTAAGTGCCAGCTCTTCAACAAGCAGCAATCCCAAAATGCTTGCAGCCTTACGTGGGCCAATTTCAACCGTAGAGGAGTCATTGTGCGACAAGCTGCTGTTGCCAGCCACTTAAGGAAGAAAGCAGGAATTCCTGCAATGTGATGTTTCATATTAAGCATGCTGATTTCAAAATAAGCTAATTCGCTAGAAGCACGTTATTGTGTAAAAAGGTTGCATTGATAACTATCATCAAAAGCAACTGTTGTTATATCATAATCTGTAACATCCATTTCAGTTAAACTGTGAATGCACAATTCTTCTCTAGATATAACACAGCCGTGAAAGATTTTAATCGACTGAAGGACCTGAGGGGGTGAACAAAGTCTTGGGTACCGATTGCAGTACTCATTATAGCACAAGAAACAGGAGAAAACAAGAGATGTATTCTAAAGTGTGGACCAGAATGACCAGGTTTTATTGGGGTAATTGGCCTTCATATGCCCAACATTAAAAACAAATACTCAGATGACTGAAAGTTATGGAAATGCTCAGTTCACCTAGTTTGACCTCGATAAGTGAATGTAATCGAATCATGCACCAAACTAAAATAAATTCCTAAAGTGCACACCCTGCTGTAGCCTTTGTATTTCATTTATTAAATTAGATTTAATCAGGGTATTACATAATGTCAACAATTACATCAATGTACTTGGGGAAGATTGACTGTACATCTTCATGTTATGTCATTCATTCAATTATCACGTTATTAACTTCATTCATGAAAAGCAGTTTTTTTCAAAGCAGCAACAACAGCCGCTTACACTGTCAAAATGTACACCACTAGAGCAGTAACCAATTGCACCTCATCAAAAACATTGTGCCAAAGAACAATACATGATATAATCTAACCTTATAATAAGACAGCTGAAACGGAGAGAAGAAGTATCTGAGGACATCTAATAAAAGCCACATGCTTCTCATCTGTAAGCATTCTGATAGCAGAGAAATAAATATAAAATCAAGTCAATGTAAATATGTTGTGGGTTATTCAGAAACACATACTGCTGTGCTGAGAAATAGCTGGTACAAACTCTTCCTCCTGTCACGAGCACCAGGCCACACACAACCTTCTGTCACACTTCAGTGTTTTTGTTCAAATCCAAACTCACATTAAGTCCTATGTCTTCAGAATTATTATGTTTCAAGAGCCAAAGAAAAAGCAACAACCTCCAACCGTTTTTTTGCCTTCTCTGTGTGTTTATGTGGTTCTGATGCGACTCAGCTGTGCCTGAATGTGCACTTCCAGCCGAGACTCCTAACAGTCGTTGCATCTGCTAAAAACAGCTGAGCCTTTATTGGTAGATTAACACCGCTGCCTAAATGCCTTATTTAAACAGTCTTTTGGATAACAAATCACCAAGGTGCATATGAGCTATACATTAATTTGCAATGTGGGCCCTATGCCAGAGAGGTTTGACAGAGTAACTAAACATTTCACAGTGGAATGGAAGCGCTAAATGCATTGTGACAGCCAGTAGTGTGTTTTGTTTCTTACAAAACACAGTGCACACAGAGGAAAACGGAGACACACACACACATACACTGAATACAGTGACACACATGTGCATGGACACCTGTGGTTTACACAGACAGACAGTGGTGGAAGAAGTACTCAGATCCTTTACGTAAGTAAAAGTAGCATTACCACACATAATAGAAAATACTCCAGTGCAAGTAAACTTAAAGCATCAAAACTAAAAGTACTCTTTACGACGATGCATTTTCTAGCTGATCCAAGAGGGTTTTTTTAAATGCTAAATATAATTAAAGAAGCAGGATCAGTTCAAAATCATCAAAATCATCAAGTTCAAAATCATCAAATTAGCGTATGAATTGTAATCTCAAAAGTAACTAAAGCTGTCAGAAAAAATATGAGTACTGGAGTAGAAATGTAAAGTTGTTTGAAATTGAAATGCTCAAGTAAAGTACCTTGGATTTAGATTAAAGTACAGTACTTGAGTAAATGTACTTGTTGCAATCCACCAGTGCAGACGGACACACACACACACACACACACACACACACACACACACACACACACACACACACACACACACACACACACACACACACACACACACACACACACACACACACACACAGTTAAGATAGATAAGTCATACACTGCTCTTCTGCTCTGTCTTTTTCTTTGGAGAAATTACAGTGGAGACAATGAAAAATGTTAGGTGTTCAGAGTAATATTAGATAAAGTGAATTGAATTGAAGAAAAATTTCTGAAGAACATCATGGGAAAACTTGTCTATTGTGGAGACATATTAACAGTTCTATTTGTCTGAGATTTCACTCGTTCTCTTTTCCTACTATCTTTCTTCTCATCCCTGTATGCTCAAAAAAAACCATTTCAAACCATTTAGCTGCTTTCCTGTGTACCAGAGTCCAAAACCTGACGGTCAAAATGATCCAAAGGTCACAGACTTGGCAGGGTTTCAAATTTAACATATCTCTGCATTCTTTGTGCAAAATAGATTTTTTTTTTTTTATAACTCAATAAACTTGTTTTCAGGTAACGGCCCTTTATGGTAATTGAATAACTAAACAGGATGCTTCAGTGCTACTGCAACAATCTCCACCCAGCCGAGGGCAAGAGGCTCATTTTGATTGGCAGCAAGGGTACTCCCTATCTATTAGTTCAAGACAACTGGGAAATGGAAAGTTTCTGACCTACAAGCAGTAAGTATCTACACACAGTGAACAGTGTTTTAAGAGCAGCAGTACAGGAAGCTGAAAATGTGCACTGAGCTGCACTTTTGGCTCCCACGACCTTGACCTCTTCCTAGGTCCGAAACTTCTCATGTCACAGCTGCAATGAATAAACCTTACTGTGTTTGGAGAGCTATGATTGCAACTGCTTCCTGTAATACAGGTTTTGTCTAGATGTATGTGGAAACCCCGTCAAATTTTTGTATTTTTGGTCTGGGGATGTTTTTCATGATTTGGGCTATAAACACCTCTGTTTGATAGAAGTAAAATCTTTATCTTCAGACAACAGTGTGCTTCAAACTTTGTGGCAAAACTTTGGGGAAAGCCCTCTTCTGTTTCAACATGACAGTGCACAAAGCCTGCACAGAGGCCTGACCTCAATCCCATCCAACACCTTTGGAATGAGCTGGAACGCCCACTGTGAGCCGGAACTTATCTCCCAGCTTCAGTGTTGGACCTCACTTATGTTCTTGTGGCTAGATGGAAGTAAATCCCTGCAGCTATGTTCCAAAATCTGGTGGAAAGCCGGAAGACGATGAGAAAAACAACCACATATGGATGTAATATTTGTTGGTGACCAAATAGTGTAGATAAAACTTCCCCTGTCTGTCTTCACAAAACATGATACTATTTTATCTTATTCAGGAGAAAATAATACATCATTAGAGTAAACAGGATAAATTATTTTCTGCAATGTTCTTTTAACTACCTTGAGGCAAACGGGTAATTCTTTGATTTATCATCACTATTGCAAACAGGCCTCATTCATTCACAGTTTGCCTGTGTGCAGTTTACAAAGATAAACAGCCTCGGTGTTTCAAAAAAAAAAAAAAATCCCAAACAGACAAAAAAAAGGGCTTGATTACCACAAAAGTGGGCTCAACATTTGCAATAACACTGCTAATCTATGCAAACTTTCTCTAGCCTTGTTGCAAGGTTGAATGTCTGACCAGCCGTGCAAAGGCGTATGGTAAAATATACTCTGTAAAAATCTGACAAAGACGGACTTTTCTTCCGGCCTACAAAGGATTCCAAGTTTCGCCATCCTGCCCAGCTGCCTAGAATAGACAACACAGCCTCTTTTGTCAGGGTGAGTCAATCTGTGTGGGTGTGAATGCATTAGCCCTTCACAACAGAATTATGCCCCTAGACTCCCCCGCTTTGCTTTCAAATATTCTGCGATAGGTTCCCGCGGTCATGTTTAGATCACTTCCGGGCGATAATTCGCCATAAGAGAAGATGAATGGTGACCATTGACCAATGATGAATAATTATACTTGGACCTGCGAGCTGGGGAACACATAACCCTCAGAGGGCAACATGACAAACATGTTTTTCGGGGGCCTGCTGACAAAGAGCATGTTTTGATGTGACTGGGCATATTCCCTGAATTGAGTCATGCAGCAGGGTTATCGCTGTGGTGCGTGGGCTTTCAGTCGCTCTGTTTGTCCGCCGCTGCACTTTGCTTTTCACTGTCTGACTAATGGATATATATGTGTGTGTGCCTGTGCGTGAGCGTGTGTATGTATGTGTGGGAGTTATTAATGACATGCATATGCTCATGTGTGGCGGTATAGAGCATGCATCTGTGTGTGTGTGTGTGTCACTGCAGCCTGGGGAGAGGAATGGACCACAGCAGCAGATGAAGACTCACACAGTGGCATACCTCTCTGAAGTCATCGTTTCCAACAGCAAGAAGACCGCTGGTTATTATCACGCACATGCAGCATCCGTGCAAATGTGAGTTCTCATGAAGGTCCATTGAGTCCTAAACACAATTAATTCGTTCAAGACAGCCAGCAGGACTTAATGATCTGCTCTGTTGTCCAACATAGCCCAGAATCCCTTGGAATTACAGTCGTATAACATTTATCTGCAGCACACAATCAATATTCATTATACAGATTAAAAGTAAATTCTAGTATTTGCCAACCTGAGCTTTATTATCATGTTTCAGTCCAACGCTTTACTTCTCACCTCTGTTGTAGAGATTTGGGAAATATGGACATATGCAAGGATTTATTTTGATTGGGGTTCAAAGTGTACAACTCCTACAGCTTTCCAAAAAGTTTCAATGCAACAGAAATAATCTCAGAGTCTAACAGGAAGTAAACACAGAAAGTAGTCCCCTTGAAATCCATGTGGCTGCAGCCCTGTAGAAAACTATACAATAGCTGCAGAGGCTCGTGCCCCAAATCAACCACATTCTTGCAAGATTTAGAGTTTTCAAAATCTCTATGTCAGAGGCAGTGATTCAAATCTTTTCATGACCGACGGTCGTAATGGACAAAAAACAAGCTCCCAATTTGACAGAACAATTCCATTATTGACAGCAGGTTTATTTAGCAAAAGGAGAGTAAGGGTGTGGTGATGTGTCCCATCTCAGACAAAGAATTACGGTTTTCTTCTTTCTAACTATAACAACAATCCCGAACCACAAAAGGTTTCCCTAAGATTGATCGTGTGCATCATAAGAATAGATCATTTAAAGAAATATTAAAATTGATAATTTTAAAACGGTGTTAATGAATCTATAGTTTTTTTTAATTTACATCTAATTTCCCCATTTCAAAAGTGGGAAATAATAAATAAAGTTATTAATTTGAATCTTTTTGTACGTAAGTATCTCCTCACTTTCTAACACAATTCAAATTGCTTCTGACTAACTTAAGTTTGAAATTTAGGCCCACACACTGTCAACTTTAAATGTTAAGATAGACACACAAAAGAGCCATTTTCACTACAATGTACTTGCTCCTTCTAATCTCTGCTCATATATTCTCTCTTAAAGTATAATTGAATTAAATTCATAGGATAATCAGTAGCCCTTGATGGAAAGTGAATACATTTCCAAACCGCCCCCTCCCCAGCTCACATGCACACACGCACACACATATCACGCACACACACACATAGTCCCTACACACACACACACGCAGACACACACCTCACAGCTTGGCCCATTAGCGGTGACATGTGACGTTTCGATGGGGCAAATGAAGCTCAACAATTGATGTCAGAGCCTTACAAATTAAACAAATGGGAGACCGCCATGGTGTATTAGGCACCCCAAACCCCCAGATGAACACAGCCGAGGCACACGCCAGCAGGACAACATTGTCTCGCTCTCCTCTCCTCCCCTAAACAAGGCTCTGAGAATGAGGGGGACTAAGACACACAAACACACACACACATTCAGTCAATGGGCAAAATTAAACTAACTGTGCATTGATTGCCAATTGAGTCCTTTGACAAGCAAATAAACAATACCGATTCTGAGGATCAATATGATTGATATGTCATCTGGTCTTTGATGCAGCATCTTGCTGTAATGTATGTATACAGACTGTGAGCACAGTAGGTCAAAGAATGGATGTCAATGAGTGAGTATTGCTGGCAGTTGAGGTGCTCACCACTGTTCAGCTGTGTATGTTTTATTGACATCTTACTGTAAAGCTGCTGTGAAACTGACTTTGTATTTGTATCTTTACTTTTTAAGAAATTTAGTAGCATTTTTTCTTCATTGAATAAAATAAGTAAAATAACTCTTTATGTGTGACATTACTTTGTTCTGCATGGCAGCATTAGTTGGGGTTTTTTCTGAAGCCAGGTAACCTGAATGGACGATATCAATTTGTGTCCAATGTTTAGAAACCACAAAAAAGTTACTTTGGATCAAATATGCAGGGCAGTGTTTATTCACAAAGCTGGACAAAAACGAAGATTTTCATCCCCAAATGTTAAGCTAAGATATTCTATATTTTGTAATAATAATTGTACAATATTATATAACAAAGCTATAGAAAACTCCTTCTGCTGGTGAAGCTCATGTGATATGATCAATATCTTGAGAACAGCTTCTAAATGGACCTTATGTTGAGATTATGTTCTGGACAAAAGCTCCCCATTGGACTTTGTGATGACATTATATTCTGAACAACATAGGCGGGAAGTCCTTGACGCTCTTATTAAAAAAAGAAGAAATTTCCTCATCTACAATATCATGAAACATAACAAAATCCATCTGCTGAGGAAGATCATATAATATGATCAAAAACTCACTATTGGACCGTGTGGTGAGATTATTTTGTCAACGGATAATTTAATATATTTGCACCAATGTTGAGTCTCTATGTGGGAATTTCTATATGATTGATAAAACCTTCAAATGTAAATTTACACATGTATGAATAAAGCATTGTATGTACAGAAACATGAACTTTGTTGTTTACTTATTGTGAATGTGTCTAAACTCGTAGGTGCCTGTGTGTGTGTGTGTGTGTGTGTGTGTGTGTGTGTGTGTGTGTGTGTGTGTGTGTGTGTGTGTGTGTGTGTGTGTGTGTGTGTGTGTGTGTGTGTGTGTGTGTGTGTGTTTGTGTCTCTGAACATTTGTTAATCCATATGCAAACACATTGTCCTATCGACAGACCTTCTGAGGGGTGAAACGTCCTGGGAACAGAGGAGAGGAGCGGGGATGAGTCACGATTAGGATCTCTACGATTCACAGCACCTGCACACACTACATGCCAGACACAATCACATCAAATCAAACTCAAGGCACGAACACACACAGACAGACAAAATAGAAAGTCAAAGCGCTTTTTAAGGGTGCACAGATAAGCACAATAAGACCCTCCAGACACACCACAAACAGATATAAGGCTCATAACACACTCCTGTAGAAAAAAATAAAACACACAAAGTGGTTACTGAAACACGTGCACACACAATACAAGAAAATCCTCGCTTCCACACACAATCACGCATGTACACAGGTGTGGCAGGTCCATTTTGTTTTCACTAACCCCCACAGCCCTTTGCAAAATCCCCAGCAAATAGGACTGATGTTACAGGGCAGATATAGGTGTACAATTTCTTGTTTGGCTTTGTGAAAACATGGCGTAATGGCAGTGAGAAATTGTGTTGGGAATAAATGCATCACCTCTGTTTGGGAGGGATGCCTCATCATAAGCCATCAGCCTGTATATGTGTTTGTGTGTGCGTATGTGGGTGGGTGTGTGTGTGTGTGTGTGTGTGGAGGAGAAGAGGGAAAGAGATGGAATATCTAAAAGGGGTTAAGTGCCAGGGTTACCCATCCAAGGAGCATTAAATGAAGGCTCTCACTTTGATGGACACCGGCACCGGGATCCCTGATGTCCCAAAATATTAGGTTTCTCTTCTAATAATGTTGGAAATATTGCCTACTGTCATGATTAATCTGGCTGGCTGCTGGGCCTGATTGCAGGTGACGCGGTCACAGCACAGTGCCTGTGTTAGTTTCCACACACCGTCAGCTTCGCTCCACACAGAGCCGCGGCCAGGAGCAGGGCTGATAGCAGCCATCGCAGCTGCCGCTAATGCAATGTGACAGCAGAGAAGGAAACCTTTATTTTAATTCAAACAACAAAAGCCAAACAGCCAAACTTATCTACGAGCCCAACATTTTCCCTCCAGTTCTTTTCCTCTTTTTTCTCTCCATAGTCATTATGCCCTTTTCATTTTCTCCCCTCCTATTTTCATCGGGTGAGGTAAATCTTGTGTAAGCCTTCAGTTCTTACTGGAACAGTATCTGGCACAGGAAGAAGGAACGACAGAAGAAGAAGAGTGGATGCAGAGAAGTGGAGGTATTTGCAGATGTGGAGGAAGGCACAAAAACATTTGTCAAATCAAAGGCTTGAATTATTGCACAGTCGGGTCAGTTTCACATGCCACTTAGAGGTCCCATTGTCCTGACGTTGAACAAGACCCCCTTTATGTGACAGGCTTGAAAAACAACGTTGGCCCTCCTCATAATCAAATCTGGAGCTCCCAACAGGCCAGCAGGCCCTGCCACTTGGAATTCTTTGCATTGGCCATGGTCAGGACGTGCCGTTTGGCCCCAACAATGGCAACATTGATTTTAGTGCCATGAGAATTTTGGTTGAGCTGTAAAAACTGGGACCGGGGGGGGGGGAAACACCGATCTTTGGCTTTCCCAGGAGGGTGTGTGTGGAGATGCGGGGGGAAGGTGACTCACTCTGAGGCTTCAGGGCTCTGACCCGTCGGACCCCTGGCTTAATTCAATCAGTCCAAGCTTCATTAGCCTACCATTATCAGACATTATCTCCCAGACCAAGCAGGACAGTTATCCCGTGCCAGCATTGACATTTTTTTTTGCAACACACACACTTCCTGTCCTAACTTTGCTTCCTTTTGCACGCCTGTGCGCCACAATCGGGGGCTGATTGTCTCGCCACAATCGGGCCTTGTTTATATGCATCATTTTGAGAGAGTGCAAGCCGGTGTTTTGGGGAACTGACGTTACATTGATGTCTTGTTGCTATGGGGCCGGGGCTAAGGCCATGGCACAAAAGGCACGACCTTCCTGTTTAGCTGCATAATAACTTACTGAGTTGATACAAATTACCCCACTCTTCAATCTACCAATTTAGCTGCTGCTTATTTCGGGTCAAACGGAGCCCTTTCATGTGGGGCACCGTTTGAAGTGACTGCAGACCACTGTGAGACTTTAGGCACCGAGCGTCTTGATGCAGGGGGAGGGAATGTGGAGGGATGAGAGTCCTGAACAATGGGCACCCCTTAGACAAGCCTTTAAATCTTGGTGGCTAACTTCAAAAGAGCCCCTGGTGTCAAAGCCTGTGTTGTGGCTGGTGCTGGACACGCTGTTTCTCCGGATATAAATGTTTTATTAGAGGGCACACCTCCTCAGGCTCACCCTGTCACTGTCAGAGGTAGGAGGAACAAGGGGACACTGTGTGCCCCTGAGAGCGACATCAAACATAATGGGCTTTGCATGCATGCACACAGCCAACAAAAAGTTATTCATCAAATTGTATTATATGTTGACTTTTATTTTTTTACAGCTTTGCTCCTGAGCTGTCATTCTGCGTCACGAAGAGGAACTTTCTAAGAATATCTTGCAGAATTAATGTGGGCAAGATTTTAAATATAATCTAAATTATTTGGATAATATGAAAAACACTGAGTATTTTTATTCACATATCAAATCCGTGTATAATGAGAAAATGCACACAAAAAAATGCTCATTTGCCACATGCTCACATTGATGGTTTGGGTATGTCATATGTAGCATCACGTTGCCAGACAAATATCACAATTTGCTAAAAGTATACATAATTCATCACCAATCAGTCTTGCCTCCCCGTGCCGACTCCTGTGTTATCCCAGAGAAGATAGATGTGGGAGCGAAGCCCTTTGAGATCCAGATGGTACATTCCCAACAATAAGGTTTGGGCTTCCATTGGAAAATGATCCTTTTCCTGCGAGCGACACTAATGTATCATCGTCAGCCAGTAATGAGATGACGCCCTCAAATGAAAAAATCTCAGAAATACATGTTCTTCTGCCACCGGTATTTCATTTTTTTTTTTTGTTCAAATTAAAAGGAAGTATGTTTGCTGGCCTGTGAACTGCATGCACATAAATACATATTTAAAATGTATCTGGATATGTGTTGACCAGATGAATGTGTTAAAGCAGCACTCTCATTCAAGTGGTTATATAACACACTTATGTATTTATTTTCAGGGAAACCCTCAGTTCACCACATGTTTGTTTACCATGTGCCATTTAGCAAGACATTAATTTTCACAGCACAAACATAATGAGCAGGGAGAAGAATGTGAGGCTTTTGATTATAATTTGTGTTATATTTTATATCATTAAAAACTAGATTGTCCTGTCTGTTTGCTGCATTATTGGTTAGTTGACCTTACTGTTTTTTTCGCCCAAGCTTTGATATTGTTAATCTGAACCTCACTTGGCCTCTTTTCCGCATCCAATCTGTACTTTTATCAAATTATATCACACAAAGCCACTCCAAAAATCTCACTTCGCACTGCACCTTCACCTACTGTCAGCAACAGTGAATTATGGGAGCCCTTCTACTCAGCAGAACCGTTAGGAAATTTGAAATTTTGCTCTCTTTTCGCAGGGGCCTTTTGTGACCCCTATTATGCATTCTAGACTTAACGTCAAAGAGCGAGGAAGAGATTTAATTTGTTGACGATTGCCACCGATCTCCTTTAAACGTCTTTTAATTGATAACGGCAAGGGAGAGCGGTGAACTTTAAATAGACATTCTAATTATCGGCTTTAAGAAGCAGGGGCTTTTTGGGAAATGTTATGGCATTTGGAATGGGATTAATGGGCGAGCGAGGCGCTGGCCACCCCGCAGCTAAATGACATTAAAGAGGGAGATGAGTGGTGCTGCTGAAGGGAGCAAACCCACTAGTCACAGGAGCCAGGGCGCCCACTGCCTTGGGCACACACACCGTGGGGTAAGGTGCGGGGGAGGAGGAGGGGAGAGAGTATTACATTATCTAGCCCTCCTGGACTTTACCCCACACAGATAGAGACACTCTTATACAGTTTGGCTGTACTTTACTTATGCAGATGACCAAAAAAACGTTTAAAGTCTGACTTGAAAAGTTTTACAAATACTAATAAAGATTGTTGCTTATATGCATAACGGTGATATTTCATGACATTTTGTTTTCCTTTTAATCATTTTCTCTTCCAAAACTGTAACAAATGACAATTGTCTTAATAGTACCATTGTCTCATCATTATGGTTAAGATTTGGTTTGGGTCATGGAAAAAATATGGTTAGGGTTGAATACTACTTGATGTTGAGGTTTACAAAACATTTGTCATCATGGTAAAAAGAAACCAGCATTGACTCTCGTTAGGAAAAGTGCAAATGAGCAACAAACACTTTTGACCCATCCATCCAACCAAACCGCCTCCTTACATGGATGTTGAGGCTCTATAAAGACGTCACACTACTTCTGCCATCACTGCTCAAAGACAAGAATGATAATTCACATGGCCACTGAAGGTCGTTGTCGGTTGAATATAAACAACAATTAGTTGTTTTCGGGAGTTTTCCTTAAAAAATGTATGCCAATGATGCTATCCATTTTCTTGTATTGACTCAGTACTTAATAGTCTACAGTGTAAGCTTAGAAAATAGTTTGTAGGTAGGATTGTATAATGTTGTCATTCAAATCGTCTATTACTATTGAAATATAATGTACTGTATGTACAATGTTTTTGTGTTGTTGTGAGTTGTCATATCAATGCCTGAACTTCACTATTTTCTTTTTTTCAGCTTATTGCCTTTGTATTCAATCTGAATACATTTTTATTATACTTAAAAAAGCAATGAAGTGAAGATGCTTATGGCCCCTGAGATAGGGACTGTAATTTGTAAAATATCAAATACAATAGCCATCATATAACTGTTTGAGTAAGAAAAACGGTACTATTGAGTGTATCGGAGTGTATTAATATTGATTCAGATAATCTTCTTTTTAATCTAATATGTATGTGTGTGCATATTATGTGTTGCTGTAAGCTGTCAAATCTGTCAGCTTTAATGTCTTTTAAATTCTACTTTTCTGTGCATCTGTGTATTCAGTCTATTATTATTTTGAGTTTTTTTTACTTCATGTTATAATATCTTGACATATTTTATTTTATTCATGACACATTTTTTTGACGTATTTGCTATTTCAAGTTATTCACAACACAAACAGTAAGGGCTTTATCAGCAGTCTACCCGGCTCAGTGCCAACCACTCAGACTCAATAAGGTCTTAGTGCACACCTCAAGCACCATAATAGCCCAAACTAATTCAGCCTGCCTGGCCCTCAGTGGGTCTCAGTGGTCTTGCTGGGTGTTCCAGACAGAGATCCCAGTCCCCTGTGGTCTTAGACTGGAGACCCTGGGTCTGTAGATGCTGGGGGCCGACCAGCGGCTCTGATGGATCAGCTGAGGGCTGACTGTAGGGGATGGAGCCGGGGCCTCAGGGTTAAATATGTGAATATGTGGCATGATGGCAGGACTGACGATAAGCTATGCAGAAAGACTCCGGTGATATCGAATCATACATTTGTGTCTATACATATATACAACAACTACATGTGTCAAGAAGCACCACCATATACGCATGACAGACAAGATGAATAGGAGTGTGATCGCTGAAGACAGGTATCTCTCGACATTTTAGCTTCCTGGTTAAACTCTTTCACTTCCCCCAAAGTCCCAAAAACTTTATACACTGTAACTTTCTCAACTTTTTTGTGTATATATATATCTCTCTCTCTTTTTATTATTATTATATTCCTTTATTGATCCCCATGGGGGAAATTCAGGTGTTGCAGCAGCTCAACTACATAGAAACAGATAATAAATAAAACATATTATACTAAATAATAATAATTTAAAAAAAAATAAAATAATAATAATAATAATAATGGCCACACAAACAAAATATTTGAAGATATAAATGGGAGGATGTACACATGCAAAATTGATTAAAGGGTGATTATTAACAACAACAGTAAAAAGTAAATAGCTATTGCTGAAATATCATTTTTGACCATTGAACAGCACAGTTGTGCAGATTTCATTGAAATGTTTGTTTTTCTTTCATTTGGAGCTCCGCCTTTTGCCGACATTATTTATTCTTTACATTCTAACAAAATACGCCACATGTTTATGGTTTCTAACCAACTTGCCTACAGTGTTTTGAAATTTTCTGAGGTAAGCCAGTTGTTTTACCTAAACACTGTATAGTTTGCAGCCCTCTTTTTAATTGTTTAGCTCATGTGGACACTTTAATGCAAAGCATCACTGGAAGAACGTCATAGTGATCATATCAGCAGCGTGCTTGCACCGCGTGGCAAAAAAATCTAATTTATGTTAAAATAATAAAGCACAGATTTTTGGGGTGTTAGATAGCAATGCAACAAATGTCCCCAGCTGGAATTTAATCTGGATATATGGTAGTTTTATGAATTTATTACATAAATATGTAATGTTTATTTTCATAGGGACAAGTATATAGAATCCATAGATGGGGCTTTGAAAATACTCAACATGTTAGTATACAAAACAACACAATACACAGACAATAATACAACGGAAATACCATAAAATCAATAACGACTACATGCATATGGTATGCAATCTTAGATACTAAACTTAATAGATAATGGCAACTTAACAGTCTAAAACTACTAATTAAAATATGGCTGGAGAAGACTAACTTCTCTGAAAATCACACCTTTGATACACAAAGGCAGATTGAAAAAAGCCTGACCACAGACTAATCTCTTCATACTCTGAAACAGAACCAACAGGGGTCATCTAATCAAGTCCTTAACCGTGTGAAGGGCCAGACTTGGCCTGTGGACATCACTTTGGTTGGCCCTGGGCTAGAGGATGAGACCTGGGGAGAGTTGAGATGAGGCTGTCACACTTCCCATAGATCAGTCATTATCACTAATCCAGTCACAGCACTGGGATCAGCACCAGGCCCATTCATCTAGAACCGTCATTAAAGAGCTAAATGAGAGCTGCCTCTGCTAATGAGGTAATGAGAATTTCTGTGCTAGTCTGTGTGTGAGTATGTGTGTGTGAGAGAGGGAGAGAGACAGTGAAAGAGAGGGAAAGACAGGACAGACAAAGAGAAGCTGAAAGGACAGAGGAAATTTGAAACGACTGAAGAAGAGACAGTAAAAAGACAGACAACAAGTCAGACATATGACAGACAGAGCAACAGACCTTTCTGAGCCATCTTGGCATGTGTGTGAATCAATTTGCAGTTCTCCCATCAGAGGGGCTGTATCACTCACCCGCCTCACCCAGCTCTGTTTACTGCTCTCCCTAGCTGCACGTAAACAAAAGCCAGAGTTGTACTTGTTCGCAATCGCTCTTTAATTCAACACAGCCTTGAATCCATGTATGCAGCTGTTTTCTTCTGTTAATTGCAATACCACCGGGGTAAACATTATTGTCTTCTCCGTCATACTCCGGCCCAGAGCAAAGCACTGCCGAGGCTGTGTGATGTGGGGATGTCGTGCTTTGCTGTGTGACATAAATCAATTATTTATGCTTATGGAGCTCCAAAATATTTATCTTGCCTCATGGTATACAAAGCTGAGGCCTCTGAAAACAAATAGACGGTTATATCAAAGGCACACGGGTGTAAACAGCGGAGTGGAAAGACAATGTACGACCACCCGAGGAAGGTGGTGAAATTTGGAGAGAGAAGTTTGGGAAAAGCCTATCATTTATTACAAAATTCACATCAAACAGAGACCACATTTCTGGCACTGACATCACACAGAGGCAAAGCAAAAATAGAGATTCTCTAATGATCATATTTTATCTGAGAACCCTTGAATAGTGATGGAGATATAATTAGATAACACTAGAACATAAATTAAAAGCGTGAACAAGATATGGTCGCCCAAACATGACCAGGGGAGGTCCAACACACATGTGGCCACATTAACAGAAAGAAAGATAGATGAGATGCCCTATGGATCAACTATGTAAACAATAATAATGCTTCGTAAATATCCAGTTATGGAACATACACACACAAATCAAAGCTGCTCAAACAGAAACATTCAGGTCAAGATGGATTCAAAATGCATTTTGGGGGTAAAGGAAGTTTTGCTCTTTCTATTAGGCAGTTTATGTATTGATTGTTCCGGAAAGAAAAATTGCGTTTATTGCTTATTGATGCCAGCTCAGCATCAGTGTCCTGGTTAAAAATGTGTTAATATGGTTTTGTTGAAGTTAAGCAGCTAAAACCACTTGGTTAATGTCAAAAGACTGTTTGCTATGTGATAAATATATAGATGTCACACTACTTCCAAACATACCTGAACATGTATTTCTTGAAGGTGCACAATACGAAATTCAGGGCAAATATCTTGGCTTCACATAGCTTTCAACATGACCACGGCTGAGCCGGTGGTTTGCAGCTAATGGTACTCAAAGCGCTAACAGTGCAATCAACAACAACAGTGCTGACAGAGCTAACAGTGTTAACCTGAGTGGGAACCGGAGGGTGGGCGCAACACTTCCACGGCAATGCCATTGGCTGAGGCGACATTAAGGGAGAGCTAGCCAGTTTGGCACACTCACATGCACTAAGATGCACTAAAAGGCTTGAATGGCCGAACCGGCTGCGTAATCAAAGTATAAAGAAGCTTGGTTTACAACACACACAGGGGGAGGGCGACTTCATTCCCCGCTCAGTTAGACATTACTCCACTATATTTTTACATAGAAATAATAGTTTGCTGCTTAATCAATGCTCTGAATATCCTATAAAGAACCTTTAAACCATGTTTTTTCAAATGATCAGAAACATTTAGATCAGTTAACCCATTACGACCCGCTGCTCCCCCCCTGGAAGCTAGCACTAGAACTTTCACTTAGTATGAACATTTAATTGGGAAATAAGACAATATAATACATTTATTGATAAATTAGACACTTGTATTGTCTAGAAATAATTCCCAAATGATTCCCAAGGACTCACGATACTTTAGAATGCTCCCTTTAAAACATATGAAGATGTAGGTGTCATCTGTATCAGATGAAAAGCTAATATGAGGCTGACATGGTGTAATTTTTCTAATGATATAAAATGAAATAATTTAAGGGAGCATTCAAATGTGTTGAATCTTCAGAGAGCACTAATCGCAGATCATCTCATTTTAAACCCAATAGTTTTAACCACAGCAAATAACAGATGTCCTATAAAACTTATAAACAGAGTGTTGGTGCAGAAGAGTGAAACAGAATTTCAGTGTGTGTCTCAGAGATGCAGAGTATGAAATTACCTAAAATGATATGTAAACAATGTCTGGACAGGAGACATGCTGTAAAGGGAGTCTTTGTCAGAAAGGTACAGACATATGTCCAGTACACTTTCATATACATGAGACATGCACACTGTTTGTCAATGTATACACACATAGGAAACAGCAATTGAGCCTTGAACATCCCTTTGCTTCACTTCCACCCTGTTGACACACACACACACACACACACACACACACACACACACACACACACACACACACACACACACACACACACACACACACACACACACACACACTGACCCTCTCTCAGGTCTGAAGGACTTCTTAGTAGTTCAGACATGATGCCCCTGGGAATACAAACATAGGCTGCTGCTGGACTGGTTTATAATTCGGTGTTGAAGTGAGCGGTGTAAGACAAGTGGAGAGTAAACAGAAGTGCAATGATGACAGTGATTTTCTATCAGTCTTTCTCCACTGATCCAGGGATCAAACCCACACAGAATAATGGTCTCTCTCGATTATCTCTCCACAAAGCACTAATAGCACACATGTGCACGTCAATCAGACATTCATATGTGCACATACACATGCACAGATAATGCAAGAAACTGTTATATTCCCTCTAATGTGCTTTCCTGGAAATTATACTTGAAACATGTCTTGAGTTACTGGTTCCACCTACTCAAATAATTCTTTAAGTGGATACATTGATTTCCACAGGGGAGTGGCTGCAAAATTGACAATAAAACAATAGATACAAATGTAAAATTGACTTGACTTGAGAGGCATTTTGTGGGAGCCAGTCAGTACATTTACATGCACAGAAGGAACGGGGTTACTCAGGAAATCAGACATTGCGTTTACATGCACTAATAGTAGCAACTGCCGACATTAAAACCGGCCTGGGTGTTTTAGTGTCAGACTATAAGAAGCTGAAGGATTTATTGTTTTTCTCTCAAAGATTGTATTCACAGCACAGTTAAAGGAAAGACTATTTAGTCAGAGAGCACATAGTTTGTCCTTGCAGTTGGAATGTGTCTGTATTTTGAACATGGTAACTTGTTCAGCTTTAATTTATTTAGATTTCTAGAAGTGAGTTAGTGTTTGTTGATGCACCCTGATTTAAATAACTTTGAACAAATCCTTCTTCATGCTGCCTCACTCCCTTTAGGAAAACTATATCCTGCACATAAATGGTTTTATTCTCATAGGTGAAGGCATTCTGAAACATTTGACATAAACAATTTGCTTGTCTCTGAGTCCAACCCAAATTGAAGACAGGAAATAATCCACAATTATTAGAATAAGACCAAAGCTGAAATATATTGCATTTTTCCTTTAAGAATTCAGGCTCCTACAGAACACTAACACTAACTTGGTTACCTAAGAGCAAGTAAACACACGGAACAACAATGACCATGCACCATCATCCCTCCACCTGCCTCCTGTCATCTCACACACAAGTCTAAACTGAAGGGGGGTCGTGAGCCAGGGCCTCATCACCATGCTAAGTGTTTACAAATTGTTTTGGTCCTCTTGTTGTTGGGGGTTGCTGGGAGGTAGCGAGCGCTCAGGATGGGTCGCCCTGCGAAGGCTGTTGATCTCTGCATGACACGCCGCCCTTATGGTGTTGCACATGGCCCTCCATTAATAAACAAATGAAGGGCTCACCCTGGAGGTCAGGGGAGCTCAGCTGGCCCATTTGCCACAGCGATCTCTCGGCTCACGAGGATCCAAAATGGCCACCCGCCACGTCTGCCTGTCAGACGCCTGCTAACCTTGTCTTTGGTGACGGGCAGGAGGGCAGGACAGAGGAAAGAGGGGTGGGGGTTTAGGGTGGGGACACACAAAAGGGGGGCATAAGTTACCCTCCCTCCCTCCCCTTCGCTGATTAGTGTGAGTGACAAAGTAGAGCAGAGAGTCCACTCAGGCCTTCATAATAAATCTATCAGGGAGTAATAGAATTCCATCAATCCTCGCTCCTCAGCCTCCCTGCCCTCCCTCCTGCTCCCCACCCCTCGGGGGTCACCATGTCGGGGTGTGTGTCTGTGTGGTGGTGGTGGTGGGAATGTGGGGAGGGTTGGTGGTGGGGGGGGGGGGTCCAATCCTCTGGGATTGTACAACTGTTATTATTCAATTACGCTCCCTTTTCTTCTCAGTTAAAAGACCATGATATCATTATCACTTAATGAATATATATAATTGGATCTTGGCTGCCGCTTCCCCCTGGTCTGATGAATACCACTCACTATTCATTCGGCCCCTGCTCATCCTCCTTTAGCCGGCATCCATTACAGCAGGCTGTGGAGCTGGAGCTGGAGATCATGATGATGATGATGATGATGCTGTCAATAGAGGGAATTTGAAATCATCTCTATTTTCATCCAACATTTAGTGAAACTATAAGTATATCAGAAATAAAACTTGTTTTAAATTTGTTTTGGTTGAAAAGAAATATAAGGAGCCAGAAAGATGCTAAAAGTACAATATAGATGAATCAATAAAACTGAGACAGAGACTGGATTCAGGCTTCTTTACACTCTGAGCATCACAAAACTAATTTTAACTTAATGAACGAGGATTTTATCGCTGAAACAATACCTACATTCTACATGCGATCATTGCAATTTCCATGTTTTGTTTAATAACCCCAGGGCAATTTACAGTGCAATCGTTTGAGGAAACTCATTAAGTCCACAGATAGGATCTGGATTTCATCTCCTTTTCCTTGATGACTGCCCATGAAAAAAATTGTTTGGCAAAATCCTGCAGCATTAGGGAAAGAATAGATGGAGGATGCAGAGATTCCTACAATGGCTCCACCATCACAGATTGTTCCTATTTAAATGTGGTCAACGTGAGTGTGGACAAACTCCCAGAGGACATTAAGAGAAGACGGGAAAAACCTTGATAGCTGCAATCGTGACAGTCATGGCCATCAATACCCTCTCAATCTGCCAGGAAACAATGAGAGAGGGGGGGGATAAAGATGGCGAGGAGCAACACTAAAAACATTGATTTAGCATTTGTCCACTTCATTTGTAGTGAGACAAGGGGGCGACAGGGAAGGGAGGGCCGGGGCTCTTTGAAGAGGCAAAATCGGGGAGTGTTTAGCCTCCCATTCAGATGTCGCCCTCTTGTTGGGAACCAAAAGCAACCGTCCCTCCCCTCCACATTGTTGAGGGTAAATGTGGCATGGCGGGGGTTGATCAAGTCTGTGTAAATCAGACACGGTGAGAGTGTGTGAGGCGGTGGGAGTGTGTGCATGTGTGAGCGGACATGCTCGTGTGTTTGAGGGGGGGCCTGCACGCTCATGGATGGGTATGGGGCGTAAATTGTCATTAATCCTACTTAAAGAAGACAGTGTTGGCAAAGTGGCAGCGCCCCAATCCAGCTGCTCCCCCCACAGAGACACTTCAGACACCCTATCTGACCCCCCCACCCCCCCACAGCACACACCCTCCTGTCTTCCTACCCCCTCGTCCCTCCATCCCCATCCACGCAGCCCTCTCCACCTTAGCCCCAATTTCCCATCGCTTTCCCACCACACACCGCCCCAAAACCCAGAACCCCACTCTCGTTCACTCACCCATCCCTGCCATACATCACTCCAAATTAAATTTACATTAGGCCCTCCTCTATCAAGGAAGCCAAAAGAGAGGCAGAGAGGGAATGAGATCGAGGGGCTGACATCATTACCCGGCAGCAGAGCACATGACCGTCATCTATTAAACCCTTTTATACACATGTCTCAGGATTTTACCAAAGTTCATGCATACCTAAGTGCAAGTTTGTGTTAAAAATTAAAAGCTCTTTTAGGAGGACAAAGGAGTTTCTGAACTGTTGACTTTGAGAGGGGCTTTATTACCCCCAACCATGGATGTCTGGCGTCGCTGTAGACAGCCCCCCATCCCTTGCTCTCTACCGTCGTTTTTTTCTCTTCCTCCTACCTCTGACTCCTGCCGCCTCGTCTCCCATCATTCGGCAGCATTGGGTCGACGGTCTGAGTAATAGACAGAATATTAAAATGTTATCTGCTACAGTCAAATACTGACTTTACACTGAAGCCTCACTGTAACCCAGACATCTCTTGGCTGTTCATAATGGGACATTGTAGCTTTGAATCAGGCCACTGCACTGTGGAGCACCATTTTTGTGTTTTGTTTCACTATTGGAATATATTTTCTAATGTAGTGTAGTGTTTAATACAAATCTGAAATGGCATGGGAAATGACATGGAATCACCAATATTCTAATCTCTCTAATCTCATAATGAACTACAACTCTCATTCTGTATAATTATGACTGTGAATTATTGTTGTTTTTTGCTATGAAATATTGAACACTGATTTTGTTCTGTACTCCACCTTCATGAACTTTGCATCAATTTACTCCGTCATGTCCGTCTGAGTGGCGTTGTGTTTTGTTGTGTTTGGTCCTGACAGTGGTGTGGCTGTGGCTCAGGGGGTAGAGCAGTTCGTTCTTTCATCACAAGGAGAAGGTTCAATTACCGGCTCCTCCTAATGCCAAAGTGTCCTTGAGCGAGACAATGAACCTCAAGTTGCTCCCTGGGCGATTTGCAGCAGCCCAATGCTCCTAAATGCTGAAGATGGGTTAAATGCAGAGGGCAATGTGTGTGAAGATTAAAATAAAGTTTTTTTAAGGCAGAGCTTTAACTGAGGTTTCAACTATGCAGGATTTTGTACCTTTGTCATCTTGTCAAACCTACGTTTTGGTACCAATACCAAGTATGCTTTTTTGATACCTTTTTTTGAGAAATAAAAACACATTTTCCTACTATTTGATTCAAAGGATAAGTCTGGTGACAATACATTGATCCTGTTTTTCTACGTAAATCCTTCCTGATGTAGCTTATATCTCTCTGCCATAGACTTCAATCTTTGTCCAAAACAATTAAAACGTCATCAATGAGCTACACTCGTGCACCGGGTGTGAGGCTCCTTCATTACAATGCAAACAGGCACTGTAGTTTATTTTTGAGTCAATCCCACATTTGCTATCCAGGTGCAGCAAATACTCACAAGTAATCCAAATCTGCCTCTCAAATTAGTCCTGAAAAATGCACTGTGACCAGTGTTTTTAGGAAATAATTTAGCCTTTTTAATGGCTGCAATAAGCCTTATCCTTTGACTAGTTATAAAGTGCTCCACAAGGTCCAGGCTACATATGAGCTGGCCAACAAGAACTTTGTCTTCGTAAAATATCTATAAGTGAGTGCATTTTGAATTAAGTCAGGATCCATCTAATCAAAGAATACTTGAACTCAACAGTTAGCGCAATACTCCGTGCTATGGACACATTTCAGTCAAAAAGTACTGAGATTCAATACCCGGTTCTAGCTGTAATGTGTTGCAGTACTACAGTGTATACTTTCTTCATGCCTTTCAAAATGTCCTTGTATTGTCATTGTGAAAATTGTTGGGTTGCATTGTTGTGTATTATCTTTGAGTTGTATGATTTTGTGCCGCACCATCATGCGTTGTGTTGTATTGTTATTTCTTCTTGTGCTATCTTGTATTCTGTCGTGCCATGTTGTGTGTTGTGCCGTGTTGTCGTGTCAATGTTGTGTCAGATTGCGTTGTACTTTGTCAGGTTGCATTATGCTGCAGTATGTCGTGTTGTGCTCTCTCCTCTCAATCTATATCAGTGATGTATTAGGACAGAGTGTTACCTCCCCTCACCGTTGGGGATATATTTGCATTGGAGCGTCTGAAAGCAGCTGGAGTGAACCAGCTCAGTAAAGGCACCTGAGTGCTGAGCGCTTACTCTTTAATTGCTTCATTATCGTCTGTGCTAATCCCTCTCCAATTTCGACACTCTCATTTTCCACACTAATTTGTCCCGGTCCCTCTCCGGCTCTCTCCTCTCACAGTCCGCAGCGCTATGGCACCTATTTGCTTTCCAAGGCAATGATAACAATTAATGCAGCAGTCAGCGGCGCTTGTTCCATATAAACCTGTTTTAGCCGACTAAACAAGGGGCTGCTGATAAACAGACTCCGGAGCCAAGGCGCAGAGCTTCACAGCACCATTTGTCTCTCTAATTATGCTTTAATTACAACTGTGTATGCTAATACACTAAACATTTGCATAGAACATTCACACAACTTTCTGCTTTCTCTTTAGGAGTGCTGCAGCAGGAGGAGAGATCAATAGCTCCAGTGCTTATTGAAAGAGGCCTGCACTGTGTTAAATTACATATGGGAATTGTTAAGAATTAAAAACAATGCCACAGTGCTTTCTGACAAACTGTTTATCTTATATTGTTAGGTAACAGCAAACAAAGTCTGAGCGATTATAGAATTAGGTGGCAATTCATTCCTTAACTGCAGAACATTGTGTTACATTTTTACAATAATGAAAGGGATTATAAATGCTCTTGACAATGATAAGTGGTGATGTTTTCTCAAATTAACTTGACTGCAGAAGGATGACATCATATCCCTTCCTTAACAATGACGAAGTTGTTGTCCAACCAGTGAACATCATCTGAACCCACCAATTTACAACTAATTCTCTCCATAACAACAGGCTTTGTGTTCTGTAAGTGGCCATTTTCCAAAGATTTTGCATTTAGATGTGGTTGGACACTCTTATGACCTCTAGTTTACTTCATACACGTCTCAAAAATGGTATTCAGAAATTAAAGCAACTGATCAGCAATTTTCTGCTCTTTCCATAACCATTTTATGATCTAAATTCAGTTTACCTAAGTGAGTGTGCTGTTGTTTCTCCTTGACTTACTCAGGGTAAGCCTCCCGCTTTGTCTCCACGATCACATCTTGCACATCTTTTAAACATTTAAAATCTCCCTTTGGCTTTTGCTTCATTCAATTCAACTTAATATTTTATCGAGTCTCAAATTTCACTTTTGACCTTGAAAACAGCAGTTGACAAAACCATCTCACCTCAAGGTCCATTTAGCAGCTGCTCTGGAGCTTTTGATAATTTTCATTAGCAGATGGAGTCTGCCCAGTTGTCATGGAAATACAGATGTTCAAATAAAAATAAATTCTGGGCGCTTTAAGAATTAAAATGATCTACAAAGTCGGCTATGAGCTGTGATCAGAAACTTTAGAACAGCTGCCAAATGGACCTTGAGGCACGATTGTTTTGTCAATCAATTTATATGTTGTGTCTGTGGTATAATATATGGTCTTCCCTATGCCTTTTATTCTCCTTTGTTCTGTTCTATTCTATTTTATTCTATACCTCTGACTGCACTGCCCCACTCTTCGCTCCAGCGAGGCGTTCAGCTACACACCTAACTTAACTACATGTCATTGAGTCATTAACATACAAATGACCTGCAGTTATCCTGTGATCGGGGCCCTCAAATGCCACCAAATGCTAAGGAACAGCCATTTACAGATAAGTAACACAGCTAGATCTGGTAAGTAATTCCTCGCCACGCCATTTTGGCTAAAATAAAGGCATTTAATTGTCCATTATGAGACAGGCCTTAGACAGTTAAGGTTAGTGGTAGAGGTGATGATGATAGTGCTGGTTGAGGGGTGTAAAATGAGGAAAGAGGCTGAGAGGAAACACACATATTGCCTCGCTGTGGTGGTAAATACGACACAAAGCCCATTCCTTTGTAATTGGGGTGATGATCCGTCTCCATAGGATGATCTCATGGCCGCTGACTGACTCAGTCCACCCTCAACAATATAGTCACATGACTGTTTCGGTCACTGTTTCTGGGAAGGAAAAGACTATGTACATACACATACATGAAAACCACTGAGCTCACTTACAGGAACTATGTGTTGATTTCATTTTTTTAATAAAGTTTCAAATTTGGTACTCAAAAAAAAGATCTTTAACTTGAAACTGGAATTTTTCATTAGATTTACCTCCATGAAAGCAATTATCATATTTATATATTGACAAAACATTCTTAATCCAATGAACATTTTATTGTTCTATAAATTGGAAACATTGATATTTGCAAGCAATTTGAGCATTTACAATTCTAAAAGGGGAAAAACTGAGGAAGATCATGAAATATGATTGAAAGCTACCAAACAAATGCATATCATAGCTAAATCGTTCATGAGGTGAGATTGTTTTGTCAACTGTTTAGAAGAATAAAATCACAACTTTTCAAGATTTATATATTGTAATAACACCTGTCAAATTAATAAAAAAACAATTGTCCCAATGACATTTTTATTATTGTAAAACCCCTTGTTGTGTTATCATAGAAATAATAATAAATGATATTGTTGTTATATTATACAAGTGCTATAAGTAAATATTACATTTGATCATAATTAGTTACTTCACTACAATTTTTACGAGAATATGGCCACCCTCCCTCTCGTTGCTGCTGATGTCGTTTGGGCTGAACACAGTGGAGGCAGCAGCGGCAACCGCCCGCTGTCTGAAAGCACCATCACATCTATTGACAGGAAACCAGAACGACTGCCCTAAAATATTTTTTTGCTGCACGTCCTGCCTCTCGTCTTTTATTGTATTTCTTGACAACAGTTCCTCACACACAAAACTCAACGGGACAATGTGTGTGACAGTTGGATCAATATATATTTGGTGACCTAACCCCTCTGTCTGTCCAAGCAGGAAATCTAACAGCTATGAAGTATTTCATTTGGACTGAGTCGTAACCTATGACCCCGTGTGCAGCTAAGGCCCCTTCTCTTCACCAGGCACAGTGGAAGTTGTTGCACACTTGTCACAATGTTGGTGGCAATTGGCACCTACCTCTCTTTTCTCTAGGTCTTTGCCATTTGTAATGTCAGAGACACATTGCACACATCACTTGCTGGCTTAAAACAGAAACATTTTTGTTAGTTTTTAGCAGATTTAAGCACAGATTACAAGGAAGTTTCAATGCAGCTGAAAAGTAATTTAATCATCATAATCTGAAAAAAAACATAACCTTGCACTTTTTGGCCCAAAACACAGTTTGAATGCATCCGTTTTTTAGACGAAAGTCCCTTAGATTTGTAGTAATATATTTGTAAATTGATGGAAATTAAAATAACTCTAATTTTAAATCTAATTTTTAATTAATTTGATTCACATTACAGATGTGAATGTTTTAGTTGCCAAACCTTAAAATAATCTAAGATGTTTAGCATAATGAAAAGTTGTTCAGCTGGCTGTTCAAACATACAGTAGAATTTAAAAGGGGATGATATCATCAGGGACCCTTTCATCCTGATTTGTAACTATAAACTATTCATCCAGGAGCTGCAGCGGTATAGCAACAACACTAAAGCGGGTCTTCTACTTTGGCTCCATCTCTTGTTTCTGTCATCAAAATTGAGATAGCAACTCAGAGGTGGACAAGACAGAATCAACAGTGAAAATAGAACAAATAATATTTCCCTCGCACATCATCTATCTGACAGAAGGCAGCAAAAGGAAAGGAGAAAGGGGAGAGAAAACAGGAAAAATCTTGGCCTGCCCGCCAATCTTTCATTCGCTCTGCGCTCATCCATCCTGAGTCCACCTCTTAATTTGGTCCTGCCACAGACTGGGCAACAGAGACCTTCAGCCATTTGAAACAAATGATCTGGCCAGGGAGGGGGAACAACTCATGGCCGGCGGTTCAACACTACTCAGCGGCTGGGGTTTACTTTGTATTACGGTAGAGGTTTTTAAACATTTGGGTATTGTTGTATTCAAGATAAATTATCCAAGACAGGTTTTCTTGTGTATTCCAATAGCAGAAAAATCCAAACAATAAATTCACCATTAAGCCATTAATCATATTATTTTGGTCTAGAACAGCATTATGTGGATGAGCTTCAAAAGGAACTGACCCTTCGTTAAGCCCTGCTCATCTTAGTTACTGTTGCTATGCATGCCAAGCTTTCCATTCTTGCACAGCACATGTAGTTTACAACCATCAATCATTACAGTAGCAGATTTAGCAGTCAGAAATCTTAGTAGGCTCATCATTTCCAGCTGCCGTCTGTCAATTTTTTTGGCAGATACTACTAGTTGTAGCTATCCAGCTTATTAGGCTTTTGTTAGCTCAGTTCGGTTAACAAAAATAAATTCTGAAGTTCTCATGTTTTCAACTGGCTTGTTTTTAAACGAGAATCTGTTAAATGTATCTCAGATATGTTCTTCAACATGATATCATGCTCAAACACTGAGGCTAAAACTACATGTCCGAGGCAAAAAGTCAGCATCCTCACCAGCTTTATCACAACTAGTTAGTCCAACTCTGATCATACATTTTTCCTTATAACATAGCATCTAATATAACCCTGTTTGGCTGCTTAGCTTACATACTTGGACAAGCAATATAGATGACTTATCACTCATATTTTATATATTTTCATTCATTTGTTTGCCCAACATAAAGTTATAGTGTAACAGGTTACAAGTTTGGCTGGAGTGTTAACTTCCCCAGTATCATCATGGACCAGTCGAACATGCTCACGCTTTCAGCTGATATTAGAACCACAGAATTCAAAGCATACAGGTCTGCTGCACCTTGTTAAGTTTGCTTAGCCATGATTGGCCAATCACTGTTAAGGGGAGGGGTTTAGCGAACAGTCATTTGGAAGTATTAGCTTCAAATACGAATGTATTGCACATTTTATTTTTCAGAATAACCAGCAGTTAATGAAACTGAAGATGTATTTGATGTGAATAGTTGCATTCAAGATCCAAGCACGAAAACAGTGTTATTAGAATTGTGAAGTTGTTAAATATGAGAGCTCATAACAAATCAGTAACACATCTAACCTGTGTTATCTGTGAGGATTTGGTGAAACTTAGAGCAGCTATGAGATAGCTATGAGAGCCTCAGAATTTCAATATTTCAATATTTATATTATATTTGTATATTTATATTCAATATTTATTCAAGCATCCTTGCACTCTGAATCAATGAACGTTCAGATTTATAGTTTGTATATATTTTTATATTTAAATGTGTACATAGTAGTGAAATGTGTATGCTTACCTTTGTTCTACTTTGTTGTCCTTGATTTTTGTTTATTTGTCTATTTCTTTGTATGTACGTTGAGAGTAATGGAAAAAACTGAGTCAAATTATTTGTATGTATATGCATACATAGCCAATAAAACTGATGATTCTGATGATCAAAAAAAAAAGACACAGGCGAAAATTATTTTAGCAGTAAAACAAAGATTTTAAGTAACTTTTAGCTCGGATTTCGCTCAAACCAAACAATGTCATATTTTTTTTACTAAATATGAATAGTTCACAAAATCATCGTTATCAATCAATTGCAGGAAACTGTTAAACAAACATCGTACAACCTCATTTCCCATTAGTTAGAATGGGACACAAGCAAAAGTGATGCCCAAATGCTGCTTAAGTTGCTGTTACAACACGCAAAAAGTGGTTACAACCAAGCATGATCATTTTGTAATTGGGTATTGAAATGATGACTGACCGCGAAATAGACCAATTGCTTCAAGTGCAAGCATAACTTAAACAGTGTGCTGGATGTTGTTGTTCCACTGGGAGTGATAATTTGGTCCTTTTGCAAGCAAATAAATTTAGGAATGACTTTTGACAAAACAGGTGGAAACAGCATCAGAAATCTTTGGACGACACCCAGAACCGTCAGTCCCACCTCACCTAAATCATTCAAGTTAATGATAAATAAAATGAAATGATGAATAAATGTCTTGGCTGATGACACAGTCTGACTAACAAACACACACAGAGAAGAGAAGAGAAAGACCTCAGTCAAGCCTCTGTTCATTTACAGTAAGTTCTGTGTATTGTAGTGAAGAGCAGGGTGGCCACATGGTGACACTTGTGACTCTATTGATGTCAACCTAATTTTACAGTGAAACCAGAAGCCTCGTGTCACCCTCATGTGAGAGTTGAGTAAGAGGCCTAGAATACACTGGGGAGATGATACCACACACACACTCGTTGAAAAAAGGAAAATCAAAACACAGATGCTTGCATGGTGTAAAGGGAAAAGACAGTTTTACCCAAGGTGGAGAAGAATAGCAACTACACGGTGCGTACAAACACACACATGGTGACCGATATTTCTCCTGGGATTACAGTGGCATAGATCATGACATACACCAGACGGACACAAGCACAGGGGGAACTTTGTGATTCCGAGGGATCATGGGACAGATGCCAACTGAATGGACCATGTCAGTGCGACCAGTGTGAGGACATACGAGTCCCCAGTGGACCTCTTCTTTAAGCGAACAGGACATTAGCGTTGATCTATTCTGTAGTCTGCTCAAACCGATTGAAAAAAGTGTAACATCAAAGACGATCTCTGAAGTTTATTCTTTTCACTCTCAGAATTTCTATTAGGGATGGAAATGTTAGCTGATCTAGCACTTTGGTCCAGACTAAAATATGTCAACAGCTCTTGGATGGATTTCCAGGAAATTCTGTACAGATAATCATGGTGCTCAGCGGATTAATCATACAGACTTTGGGGATCCTCTGACTTTCCTCAAGAGCCCCCATGAGGTTGTGGTTTGAGGTGAAATGTCTCTGCAACTAATAGATAAACTATAATGAAACTAGCAAAGGTTAGCATGCTAACACGCTAAACTACGATGGTTTACATGATAAAAATGATAGCTTCTGAACCAACACATTCTCACTCCCAACTCGTCAAATACAGAGGCTTGGTCATTGGCCCTAAACTTCAAACTATGACACCTTTGGTACTCAACTTTAACTCAACTGACTAACGACAAAGGAGTCACATGACTAGCTTCCTACATTAGTCACATGACAAACGTCACTAATGACACCTGTGACTGATGACTGATGTGAAAAAATGTCAACAATTACTTTTAGTTTTGCATGGGATACGAACAATGGTCTCCTGGATGAAAGTCCTGTGTTTGTTTGACCCATTCACCTGCAGTTCAACACATTCTCACTGAGACCTGGTTGGCTAAATATCAGCCTGTTAGCATTGTCATTGTGAACATGTTAGCATGCTAACGTAAGAATTTAGCTCACGCACCTAGGCCACCAATACATACAGCTTAACATAGCCGCTAACATGGCTGTAGACTCCTGTTTTAACATAAAGCTCCTTTCACTCAACAGGTCTTGTCAATTTCAAGTGAAGTTTAGCTATGTTGTCTGTTTTGGTCAATGATAGGCTGTAAACACAGCAAAGAGGAAAACAAACTCTCCTCTGAAAACTTATTTTTGCAGCCTTAAACAGCTGTTTGAAGTTCAGCCTCAGACAGTATAATGACATTTTGGCCAGTGATAAATAAGTTGGGTCTTAAATTCAATATATTATTGTAAAACGCAACTGCTCTGCAAACACAACATCATGTGAGATGATGATGGTCAACCTCAGCCGCCCACCTCTCAGATGTTTCATGTTGTATTAGAGTTCTGTTTGGACTGCAGCAGAAGCACATAGAGGAATTCCTGTCAGATGACTTTGGTTTCAGACAAATACAATTTAAGGTAAGTCTTTGAAATATATCAAATGTTTACAGAGTGATTAATCTGCTAAATTGACAGGAATCTCGGCTCAATAACCAAGGGTCATGGAAGTTCACGCACACTGGGTCCACAGTAAACTACTGTACGCTGTGAGGGTTTGTAAAGATACTCAGCATGTAGGTCAAAACTAAAGTGCGAACATTTTCAATGAGAAAGATAATTTAATACAATTCAACTCTCATTTTGACCTTTTTGAACTTGCAGGACTGACACGTTGTAAAGTAAGTGGTATCCTCTATGTTCAATCTATCTTTAATGAGGATCTGTGCTCCGTGGGATTTTATGTAATTGATTATCTGAGCACCAATTTCACATATTTTAAAGAAGGTGTGAGATACAGTGGCTCTGAGAGCTCATTGCACTGCAAGTAAAAAAAGAACACAAATGCAATTAGACAAAACACAATCAAATAAAGAAAATATCTTTGACCAACACATAAATATCATAACAAAATGCACTCCAGATAAAAACAGAAACAAAAAGAGGAAACAAAAGCAAAAAAACAGCACTGCAAGTTGTGCATAACAAAAAATTACTGAGTTTAAAATACAAGTTTCTATGGCACACTAAAAACTGATGAACACACCCATCGATGTGAGCATCTCTGCATTCCAATACCCACACTACCATAAAGATTTGGTATGTCCCAATACATAGTATTTCAAATGCAGTATGCCAAAATACCAGAAAGTCTTTCTGCATCCGGTTGCATTTTGCAGCATGCTTTTCTGGCTTTTCTGACCTACAATACTCTGTGCAGGGATATACTAGCAAGATGGTCAAAGTTCAAGACGCGGCGTTATGACGAAGTCGTATGTCTTCATTAAATGGATACAACATGCAACAGTGCAAACTTTGAAAAGGCAGCTGCAGTATGGCGCTCATTCACTTAGAATAAAAAATAACTAGCCAAGTCTATTGGCCAAAAGAGTGTTCTAGCCCTCAGGTTGTGCAGTGGAATGTCAAGAGTTTAAGTTTTTCTAGGCAATTGGAAAGTATAAACATAAAATCTCTATGTATTCAAAATTGTTAATACAAAGAGCAGTGATCAAGGTCTGGTTGACGGTTGAGTAGGTTTCAAAAGTCATATATAATCCATAATCTATCAAACTATTTTCTGCAAGAGAAAGACGAGATTTTCCACGCCTTTACTTTTAAACACAATAAACTCCTTTAAGGACACAACTGCATAAAACATCTTTCATCCAAATCAAGTGGCAACAGACCTTATGTTTCAATGGCATACAAAGTTTGTTTGCAGACGGTGTTTTCCTTTTTTATGTTTCATAAAGATCCTTTTTGCATGACCAATAACAACTATACTCTTGTAATCACTCTAAAGACAAGTAGCACAACATAAGTCATTAACATGCTCATTAAGTGATTAGCTTTGTAAGACATGCTGCGCTTGCTCAAAGATTAAGTTACAGATATGGAATAAAACATGTATTCAGAACTAAAATGAACACACAAGGGATACGTTCATGTACTATTCCAATACAGAACTGATGAATTATCCACAGGACAACCAGTTGGCTTGGTCTGACTTTTTTCTTTTTATTATTCATTGTTAATTGTTTGCTGTGGATAGAGAGCTCCCTTAGTTTCCCTCTCTTTCTATTCAGTTGACATTCCTGATGGGGAAAATCCAGAATTCCTAATGAAGTACAAAACATTACATATGCAGGGAGACATTTTTGGATCGCTAGCAGCTACAGTCTGGCAATGTTCCCGCTGCATGAATCTGCACCAGCTCCAGCTCCAAAAGAGCAAGAAACAGAAATGATGTATGCTGCAAAGCTTGAAATGTATGTAACTTCCTCAATATTATCCTTGACTGGCTTGCTTTGTTTCAAATGTGTGTCCAAACCATGTACACAGATGAATGACCCAGCAAAGGAATTCCTTCTGCTGCTCAATGAAATGGCTTATGCAGGGCAAATTTAATATGTGGTTTTGCCCAGACAATACCGGGGTTTGAGCAGATCTGCTATGCCCTGGAGCTGGGTGATGAAGAAGAGCAACACAGAGGAGAATGGGGCCTTTGTGAGCCTCCCAAAGTTTGAAAGCCCCTTTGCAGGATGCAGCAAAACCTGACCCAGGAGGACGAGTCCCTGTAGGGAAAAATAAGACTGGAAACCATAATACAAGTGCAACAAACACCCAATAACTAAGCAACAGAAGAAGTGCTCATTGAATTCGATTTGATTCACTGATACTGCTCTATAAAGCCAGTCAAGCATCTTTGTTCGAGAAACTCAAATCATTTCCCTTTTAGCACAAAAAACTGTGTGGAAAATGATGCAGAAATGTCGGTTTGCAAAACAAAAACATGGTGAAACCACAAAATGCTGTCATGGTGATAGAGTGGTCATTGCAGAATCACCTGTCATCAGAGCGTCCTGGTGGCTTTCAGTTTTAAGGTTTTGACCATGTAATCACAACTTCCCCATATGTTCCCACCGTCCCCAACGACCCTCTCTCCCCTCATTTTAGTGTAAATATCAGCTGTCTGCGGTCCAGTAAAGGCATATTTATACTCTCAAAAAATAAATAGAACTGTCCTCTTATTGTGAGTTTATACAGCACCGTGGAAATTAAGAATATCAGATAAGCATCACTGCAACCTTTGTTTCAATGTTTGTTCCCCACAATGCATCACCAAGCTAGGGAACACTGCTGCCACAGAGTAACCAGTGGATTCTCTGATTGCATTTTAGCACATTAAGCTCTTTTGTAAACATTTGATAACTATCAAAGAAGGTGTAAGGCTGCTCCAAATAACGTTAGCCGCATTAGCTCAACTAACACGAGTCATCTGACAGGAATACCTAATTTCTAGTATAGATTGTTTTGATGGAGAATTCTAACATGATAATTGAATTTGCTGTTCTTGGTTGCTTTTTCAAGTCCAATCACGTGGCCCCATTAGCCGTTTAGCCCTCGCTTCTGTTCTTGAGTTGTGACATTACAGCCCAAGAAGGAGCAAGCCAAGTAACTGTTAACCACAGCACTTTGATGATTTTGGAAAATGTTTGCTTGATCTTCCACAAGCTCCTTCACTGAACCAGAAACCAGTGGACTGAAATAATGTATTTATAAACCAATTGTTTTGGTTAACAAGGGGAAGTAAAAAATTGTTTACAAAAATGTATTTTAAGTGGCCTTTTTTTCTCTTTTTGAAGTAGTTATTTCACAATGTATCACAGCAGTGAGCCAATAAGATGTCTTAATTGACAAAAAATACCCCTTTAAAAAATAATAATAAGTAAAAAATGATATATATATACCCGTATATTTACATGTACATTCTGTGTTGGTGTGTTCTAATGCATGTTTTACGTTTGCTGCCACTACATATGGGTTTAGATTGGGTGGTATATTTTAATAACAATACTCACCTATATACTGTATAGGTAAATCCTATAATGTACTGCATCTAACTCAACAAGCTGCAAAAATGTGTTGTTTATTTTTGAGCCAAAATACATAAATATACAAGCTAAAAATTCATGAAAGCTTTTGGAGATGTCTCATGTGACACACATATTTCCAATTCTTAATTTGAATGTGCCAATTACATTATAAGTACACATGATTCAATTATGTACAGTTTGAATAGGGTGATTCTTTGACACTGAAGAAAGAAAGGACTAAAGAAAACATTACTGATACACAAGCAGGCTGCCTGTTACAGCTGAGAAGGAACACACTTTCAAAGAGTTAAGAAAGGGTTGGAGCAAAAAATGTGACAAAAAAGTTCAGCCAAGGGACTGTTTGTCTGAAAGCCTCTTTAAATCCTATTTATACCTTTTGCACATGAAAGAAGTAATTATGTTGCAGCTGAATAGCCTTTTTGTCGGTATTCAGGCAATTTTTCTATGAAATTTGACTATGAAACAAATATTTACCTGCTGTCTTGCTCTTTTTGGTTTTTTTTAAGCTTACCAATCATGACCCACTAACAGGCAAATTGTGATCATGTCGAAGGCTGCCAAACATCACTAATTTAGATTCAAAACTAGCTTGCTGGAATTTCTAACCAAGGAATGGTGCTTTATCGGTTTATCAGAAAAAGCCATCTGTAGCCATGTGCCATGTGCAGATCAAAAACCAAGCCCATTTGTGTTAGAGATGATACAGAACAGGTCAAAAGACATGAGATACACGCACACAACATGCCCTGACCTTGCACTGTGAGGGGAAATCAGTCTATGGTTCGATTTGTTACAAGATGTTTGCACCTTTAAAAGGGAAATCCTCACTGGAGTATCTACCGCCTGCAGCACTGCACGTCTCTGGAAGGGCGTGCAGTGTGCCAATGTTGAGTTGACCAAGTGACCAGCAGAAAGATATTCAATGTGAGCACGCTGCCAGGTGTCATTACAGTTCCCCAATCAGTAGAGGAAAGCAGTCACACATGCCACCATCTGTTTCCGGGACGACCTCGCCAGTTCTCCATAATGTCCTTTACTTTATTCATAATTGAGGGACTGTTGTGTGTGTGTCAGATGCTTTTTTACCATGCTTTTCACAATATCTTGTGTATTAAGAAAAGTGCAATACTGAGAGAGTGGGCCAACATATCAGACGTTTATTCCAAAAAAGCTTGTCCTTGTCCTAAAAAGCATGGAGAAGGCTAATAACAGATGCACATTTCACATTAAGTCTAATGGATTCAGAGGTATAAAAAGGGCCTTAGATTACCATTTGAATTGGACAAGGCACAACAGATCACAGTTGCAGAGGGCTGCGGGTACATTTTGACACTGATTCAAATGCAAAGAACGGATGGTTTTTATTTTAACCTCCCACAACAGTCTGAGCATTGTGGTCACTGACAAACATATTCCAAACAACCGCCTCCATCACTTCTCATGCCAGCTCTGAGTCATTCTGACTTAGACATCACAGAGCGTGATTTGAAATGCTGTGGTGAAACCCCCCCCCTCCCATTGTGAAGCACTGTGTTGGACCGGGCCGGGTGTCTTCTCAGTCAAATCAAAAGCACCTCCTCCGGCACTGTGGCAGAGCCCACTGCCTCTGGAGCCACTCATTATTACATGCGAGGGGGGACTTGTGATCTTTTTAATTATTCTGCACTTCATTTCTATCCCACCATTCAAAACGCAACATGAGAATTGATTGCCTCAAAGATCCATCTTTATAATCTCCCCCAGGCCCATAAATTATCCAACTTTTGGGGCAGGGTGGACGAGCTGTGCAGGCACAAGTAGATCCCTTTTCAGAGCAGAGCAGAGCCACATTACTGCAGTGTGCTGGGGGAGCAAAACTGAATGGGGCTGCTCTTTTTTTCTCGCCCGCTCGAAACGGGAGGGAAAAAAAAGTACACTTGTTATCTTGTGAACCCTCAAACATGTAAGATAGGAATCTCTTGAATGTCAGCGACAGAAATGGAATTAACAAGAGATCTTTTTATTGTCACAGAAGGTCATTAGGCTGCCAATCGGGGTAATTATGGAAATGATCTCCCCAGCTCTTTGGAATGTTTTCCTGCTTCCATAAGGACTTGAAAGTGTTCAATCAGCCTCTCTCGTGGGAAAGTTCAGCCATAACTGCAAGTGTACCAGCAAAATCAAATTAAGCAAAGAGATTTCATTAGTATTTATAGCCCAGAGGCATTTGTAAAAGTATGGAGCAGTGGAGTAATGTGGGACTGTGGAGGGGAGAATTATTGCTTAACGACAAAGGCCATACCTAGAAGACATACACATGGATAATGAATAGGAGGCATTGATTGCATCTTTAAAGAGGATTCTTGAGGGAATGTAAAATATTGATGCTTGTGTGGCTGTCGTTGGACTCCCGGCATGGTTGTGAGGGTGGTAACTTTGTTTGGGTCTTAACACTGTTTGGCTGATAACTTTATTATTCAGACACGTTTAGACAAGTATTAAAAATCACTGTAATATGAACAAAAATCACCTAAATTATATTATATGCCCAGTTTGGATTAATATAGCTCCAACATAATCTAC
Organism: Anoplopoma fimbria; assembly: GCF_027596085.1. Classification (NCBI taxonomy): domain Eukaryota; kingdom Metazoa; phylum Chordata; class Actinopteri; order Perciformes; family Anoplopomatidae; genus Anoplopoma; species Anoplopoma fimbria. Next base: position 11,290,334 of record NC_072456.1, read on the forward strand.
TCGGTTAACGTTACCCAGTACCAATGGGAGGCTTTGACCCTGTGTTAGTGTTATTTATTATATTACTTTTGGGTTATTTATTGTGCTTAGTTTGAGGTACTTGTATTTATATTATAAGTATAATTATAATATGTCATGCTACTTTATACTTCAACTCCATTACAATTCAGAGGGATATATTAAATATACGCCATTACATTAATCTGACTGCTATAATTACTTTACGTGTTAAGATTTTACATATAAAACTTATGAGAGCTTATAAAATATGACATATTGTCATAGATAACTATCCAACAGTAAATCAAATAAGAGGTGAAATGAATAGTTGAGTAAATGATTAGTCGATCAACATGAAATGAAAACTATTCAAATAACTGATTCATCATTTCAGTAGTTTTTCATGAAAAAATGCATTTTTTTTGCATACATTTCATGTTTGCTGCCTCTCAAAAGTAAGGATGTGCTGCTCTTTCTTGATCTTAAATTAAAGTAAAATGAATCATTTTGAGGTTTGACTAATGGTCAGACAAAACCAGCTATTTGAAAATGTCCCTTTGCCTCTAGGTAAATGTGAGGTGCATTTCTCACTATTTCTTGAAGATTTACAGACCAAACAATAGACCGGTAGAGAAAATAATCAGCAGATTAATACATAATGGGAATACTCAATAGTTGCTGCCCTGCTTAATGTAAAATTGTTTAAAAAATTAGCTGCACCTCAACTGCAACCAATTGATAAAACGGTCACAGGGACCATTTTTTGTGTTCAGATACTTTAAGTACATTTTCTTGATTATATACGCAGGACTTTTACTAGTAATGGAGTCTTTTTGCAGTGGGTAGTAGATACTTCCTCCACACTGTTATTCTGACCCAGTGTTGAATTTAAATCTAATCATGTAGAATAAAGATCTATTGATGTGTAGTTTAAAATGATGTAAAAAAATGTGTTATTTAGTAAACAATCATGTATTAGGACTCCAAATATTTCCTTTTGTATAATAAATCACCTCATTGTCTGCAGGAGAGATTCAGGCCCAAATGAAATGAAGTCAGATAGCTATGTGCAGTAAATTGTAACACCTGATTTGAATCATTGGGTCTATTCAGTCCACTTAACCTCAGAGTAATTGACAATTTAAAGGTGCAGTCCTTAATTTCAAGAGACAGCACAACGACTTTGATTAGGATGTGGGATATTCACTTCCCCACTGGATTAACAGACAAGGACACCTTTTTATAAAGCAAATAAGGGGATGGAGTACAATCTTAGAGGAGAAATATTAGATAATTTGCCTTAAGGTGATATCATTAGGCCTTTATGAGTATAAAGCCTTTTACAGATTACTAGGGATATTACGAAACACTTCAGGATATATTTTAAAATAGGCACTTTTTAATATAAACACACACTTCAGTCAATCAAAATCAAAACATCAACCCTCTCCAAGTCCAAAGCTTTATTTATCGCCTCCTCATCATCCTCCTTTACAGTTCCTAATTGGGTTCGAGAAGAGGTAAAGTGTCTTTGTGAAGAATTTGACAGATTATGTGAAGGAATATTATTATGGGCTGGGCAGGCGGGGATGTGGGAGGTAATTTAGTGTGATGTTACATATATATATGCATCAATAGGCAAGGGGCTATTAAGTGAAGGGTCGCACTGAGTTTCTTTTTGATGTCAATTATGTGAAAAACTGCCTCACATGCAAAAATGTAGATTAGTGAATGGAGAGACACAACATTGGACACCTTTTTTGGGGAACCATGTAGGATATTTGTATGGATTTGTTAAGTTTTTTTTACACAAATTATCATTTTTCCTGTTGGATAGAGCATCAGTGCACCATACAATATATGTCAAGTGACACAAACCACTGACTGACAATTTGCTTATTTGAATAAACAATATTTTGCTCCTAAATATGATTGTTATATATAGACAAACACATTTCTGGCGACTTCTGTTTTATTATTTATTTGTTCCTGGTCAATATTTACCACAACCATTTGACATCCACTGGCTGAATTAGCACATGATTTACAATTGTTTTATGCGGACAATGATTTGGTTCAAAGCCATGCTGCCTGTGTTTTGACACCGTGTTAAATGCGCGCTATTGAACCAATCTGCGCAGTTTACAGCCTGAATTGCTGCGCTCACACAACACGGCGACGAAGTGATGTGCAACTCTTCAGCCTCAATCTGAATGACAAAAAAGCTTACAAACTGGGTGACATTGCACGTACTTAACAGATACACATTGGCATGGTAATCCGGCTGCGTTTAGCGGGAGGTGTCACTTTCCCACCAGCAGCAGCACCCGAGAGGAACACGCAGCATCATCCCCGGAGGCTTCCCACCGACGGCCGGCCGGAGGAGAGCAGCGAGGGCCGGGCGGAAGGGACTGCGTGGAGGCGGTGCAGCGTGTTTGTTAGTGCTTTGCAAGAATCGGATCGGACATGAATGTTAAAATGTATTGTTCTAATGTCCTGCAAATGACTCTTGTTTTAACTGGGAAATAATAGCATGACAGTGAGATAGATGATGAGAATGAGAGAGAGAGGGGGGGGTTGAGACCACTTGCTGATGAGCCACATATTCGTTAAGGTTTTTCAGAACACGTTTAAAAACATTTTGACAATATTTTACACAGGCATTTATTGTAAAAAAAAAAAAAGGATGAATGGGGTGATTCATTTCGCTTCTTGTATTTGATTTTTTTTTCACACAGCAAAAAAAAAAATCCCCTGATGAGATGCTTTTCACAGAAGGCCAGCCACTCAATCATTTCTAAATCGACGAAGCAAAAGTTAATGGCCAAAATACAACTTGCAGATGGTGACGCCTAGAAAGGCTGCAAGAGGGGAGAGGCCGCAAACGAGCCCGGAGACCTCAGACTGATGACAACGTGAAAGAAATGTATTACTCGTCAGTAAAATATATATTTTCTAGATGAGCGTCCGTTATAGGCACTGACCCAAGTATCCAGTGGTCATCTGATTCAGTGGACTGACATCAGCAACAACACCTGCAAACAATAAATAAAAACATGGGTCACCAATCAACAGGATGATTTCTTTTTTCTTTTAAACATGCTATTATCATAAACCATTTCTAAGGTGAACCATGAATCCAGAGCTCATCATAATTGAATCTATCTCAACCCCGAACAAAAATAACTAAAACCAAACTAAAATACCAGGTCAGTTGAGACATTATCCTTCTACATCACCTGCTGTAATCTGCTGGATTGTGTCTTTACAGACACTCAAATAGATGGGACGTCCAACATACACACGCACGTGGATCAGTGTCGTGTATCTGGGCCCTTTGTGTCTGTGAGAGATCTGGCTCCGGCTGATCCTGCGGGTTAGAAATGGGCTCCATCATCATAGTGTTTGACAGAAACTCGCAGGTTGATAGAGTGGATTCTTTGAGAAGAGCTGAAAATGGTGATTTCCACAGAGAAGAGGAACGAGGTTTCTGCAGAATTCACATTGTCGACCATGTGCAATTATTTTATAGGCTAGGGGAAATATTTCAATCGTTTGTTGTTTTTAACTGTCATGTGGCAAAAAATATTTGCACATTTCGTGAGATTTTTTTCTCATTTTTTTTTTTTAGAATAACTAGATTTTGGCTACTGTGTCTAATAATGAACATAATGGTCATCATTACAGGCCCGCTAACAATGCCATTCATTTATCACATCGTTTTTCTAGCTGTTGCACCCAACTGCTCGCTCACCTAATTAATGAAATGAGTTGCCTTTCAAAAATCTGCTTTTGAAAACAGCTGATTTTGATCCAAGAATGTTTTGGGATTTTAATTAGCCTGTTAGCTTTGTAGTTTGTATTTTGAGCACTTATCATATGTGGCAGATATATGATGTAAAATAGCACATTTGTAGGCTATCGTCTATTTGAATGGACTTTTTCACAACACATAGAAAGGTAATATTATATTTTAAAGTTAAAAACTTTTTTCCTGACATGACACAAAAAAATATATATAGGCCTATATATTTTTTTTATGTCCACGACAGAAATAAGCTCAAATACATCTGTTGCAGGTAATTACTGCACAACGTGTTTTTTA